>NC_133666.1:347067850-347146817 GCF_037893015.1 Macrotis lagotis
GATATTTGTTTTTGAAATTTTTGAAATAGCACCCTATTGTAGTCTACAATTGTTTTTTTTGTAAACACAGTGAAAAAAAGTAGTGACATATTCCCCTTTCTTTATGAAGTCTTAGAATACAGGACCTCAAAACTAGAAGTTTTTTTTTAATTCATCCTTGTATTTCTCTCAGCATCTACCCTATTGCTTGGCACATAATAGATGCCCAGTAAATATTTGCTGAATTATTCTGAATAAGATGCCTATTCAAGTTGGTATTATATCTAGCTCACTATTTATAATCAAAGAAATTGAATTGGATATTCTCTATTTCATCTTCCACAACCATTATTTCAAATATTTTAATCCCTTCCCTCTCCTACCTAGTTCTCAAATAACATACACACTGACAATAGTTGGTTTAACTGATAATTGTGAGCATATTGTGTGAGTGGGTATAAACATACACAAAGATAGTTATCTAGTTGTCACTCAACTGCTTTTGACCATTTGTCAGAAGCTCTTAGAATCACCACTCCTTTTGGCTTTCTTCCTTTCTGTATTAGAGAAAGGGATATTAATTCTTTGTTGAAGGTCTTGATTCCATTTCTCTTTCTCTTTTATGTTAGAGGCTATTGCGATAGTCATTCTCTCTCTTTTAGTAACCTTTAATCTCTTCTCCTTTGATTCTTCTATAAGCCTAAAACATTTTCACAGTCCTCCAACATTTTTTCTTTCGATGTTTAGAAGCAGCTAAGAATGTAATTAGAATGTTTGTGGTCAAATCTAGCCCTAGATATTTACTAGTTGTGTGACTCTGGACAAGTTATTTAACCTCTGTCTGCCTTACTTTCTTCAACAATAAAATGGGGATAATAAATGTGCTTCCTAGGGTTGTTGTGAAGGTAATATTTTAAAGTCCCTCAAGAACCTAAAAGTGCTATATAATGTCATTATTATTGTTAATATTATATTTATTGTTTTCCCTTAATTTGTCTAAGCTATTATACTCTCTCTCTTTTCATAATCACTATACAAAGTCTTTAAAATGTTCTCTGTCTCCATATCCTGGCTCTCCTCAACCTTTTGCAATCAATTTTCTCACTGTAACTGTCCTCTCAAGTCACCAAAACCCACCTGATTGATAGAGCCAATAACATTTTGATGTACCTCATCCTCATAGACCTCTCTAACAATAAATTATTTTGACTACCTCTCCTATCAAATACTTTTTCTTCCATTGGTGGCTTCCTCTTTCTAACTCCTCTATTTCTTTCCTTGAATGATCTTCATCTTCATTCTTTAAACTTGAACTATCTCTTCTCTAGATATACTTTTCTCTCCAAAAGCCCCTTCAATCACTCATCAACTCCTGATGATTCTCAAAGATCTCTATTTTACTAAATTCAATAAATGTTTATTTAATATCTGCTATATGCTAGGAAGTGGGTCAAGCATTGGGGATGCAAATAATATTATAATAGCAAAATCCCACATTTCCAATTGACTACTGGAACTCTTCCCTTGAAATCTCACTGATCCCTTAAACTCGAACTTATTTTCTGGTACTCTAAATTATCCCTCCCCTCCCCATCTCTTTAATTTCTCTATTTTTCAGTTCCATTATTATCCATGCCTTTAAGATGACCTATAAGGGAAATGTTAAATTGTCTAATTATCAAAAAAACTATCTCAATAAGGTGGGGGGGTACTGAATTCGAATTCAGAAGACTTGTGATTCTAATGACAAGTTTCTTAATCTCTCTGTGTTTGATTTCATATATAAAATGAAAAAAAAATGATTATAAATTGGATTAGATGGTGTCTGAGATGTTTTCCAGGTCTAGATCTATGTGTCCAAACTAAGAGGAATTATGAAAAAAATTCAAGAAAAATAGCTTTTTTGATGATTGTGCCATTATTGTAAGTTTTAAAAAAGTATATTCAAAAATATTCATTACTATATGAAGCTAGTATAGTGTTCAGTTCTTCAGTCTTTCAAGTTATCTTTAGATACTTTTCTTCCTTCCCATTCCATCTCTGTACGCTAGTGTTTTGTTTATTGCTGCTCTAGACTTGAAGCAATCAACCTAATGGATATGGGAAATGCAGACTAGTTCAATATTATGTGAAAAACTCTCTCAGGCAAGTTAGGAAGCTCTTTGAAGAAAACTGATGTGAAGAAAATTAATAGAAGGATGGAGTTTCACTTCTAGTTCTCAAGACAAATGAAGTTAGAATAGACATGGTGATTGACTATTGACTACATTCCTTTTCAAGAAACAAAAGAGAATAAAAACTCAAACCCAATAATATTTTCAGATACTGAATTACATTTACATTGTAAGACCCTGAGTTTTGAAACCTATAAACTCTTGCCTAGATTCCTGTAAGACCCTGAGTGTCAAAACCTATGAATTCTTGCCTAAATTTCATTTCAAGACATCCAACCAGCAGATGCTTGGAAATCCCCTACTGAACCATATCTAAGGACTCTCCTCGCTTTACTCGGGGTTCCAGGATCCTAGCCCTGCCCTAGGACAGAACCTTAGCTCGAGCTAGTTCAATAAACCCTTGCTATTGTATCTCCATTGTGCCGAGTGTCTCTGTTCTGAGATTGGGGAATTCTCGGACCCTAACATTTGGGGGCTCGTTTGGGATCCCCAGTGTTTCTGACCAGAGGCTGCAAGACGTACTTGGAGGGGAATCTGAAACAACCAAGTCCGCGTGGCTCTGTAATCAGACTAGCCAGCTTAGGACCTAGGTGGACTCACTGGTGGGTCGCTGGCATTCCGCAACCCTTCTGAAGGTGGGTATGGGAATGATATAAGGGAACAAGATTAACGTAATTTTTCTTTAGGACCTGGCAAGCAAGCAATACTTAGTCCTGCTGAAAGGGACGGATGCTGACTGGTTATCACCTCTGCTTCTTTTGCTTTGCTTCTGCTTTGCTTATCTATCATTCTTAATCATTTAATCAAAATTCCAGCTGAGATGGGACAGACCCAGACCACTCCTCTGAGCCTCCTCCTAGACCACTTTAAGGAGGTCAAGCAACTGTTCTCCTTGATTCTGTGCTGCCAGAGTGTTTCTTCCTCCCTCCCCCTTAAAGGAGAGAGAGCTACTTCAGGAAGAATTAGTAAAGTAAGTATTAAAAGGAACCTTATTTTGAAGTTAAAGAAACAGCAAATATTACCAAATATGTTAAACAAAGCAATCATAGAAAGAAATGCTATTTTAATTTGAAAATAGGGAAAATAAATTTCAGAAAGACAAGAGAGTTAAGTTAATGCTAAAGTATATAATGTGGTTACCAAGATATGCCTGTATAGGGGAAACTAAATAGTTAATCTTTTTTTTCAGAATGATATGGCATCATTAGAGCATCAGGAGTTTATCAATATAGATTCAGATATTATTAGTTATTATAGAAAACTAAGGGACATGTAAGGGTTGAAGAACAGAAGACCCCCCCCCCCCCAAAGAATCTAGGATGGTATTTCTCTCTCTATAAAAGTTATTCAGTTTACTATATTTGAAGAAGGGGGGCAGGGAATATTCTATTTAGGCTAAGGGATTTTTGAATGACTGCCTTCTCCAGGAGTTTAGCAGTTGTAATCTCAAGAAATGTTAAATGTTAAAACCTTGGAATGGAAAATGCATTGTGAAAAGGAGAATCATATCTGTAGTTTATATAGCTGTATAAACTATGTGACTCTAGTTCGGAATAGTATGAATTAAAGTCAAGAAGAGCTAATGAAAAGGAATGGTAGAAAATGTGAGTTGTATAGTTTGAGTAAGAGATTCTGAAAGTACTGGAAAGAAAATCCAGACTTAGAGACAATTGGGGTTTCTTTTGAAAAGTTTGTTAAGTAAGGAAAGTGGTAAAAGTATGTAGACAGAAGGTTTGAGCAGGGTTGACTTTGTACACCAAAGATGGATTTTGGGAACTTTGGGAAATGGTGTACAAATCATTATAAGAAAAGAAGAAAGTATAGAACTATAAGTCTATAGGGAGATATGTGCTTATCTGAGATTGGAGTGATTTAAAATTGCATTAAATTGGTACTTTTTGCAATCTTTGGCAATGAATTGATTAGAAAACTAATAAACCCCATAAAGTGAAAACTTTGATATGAAAGCAATTGCTATGTAAATGTTAATTTTATTAATGTTATTGTTGGTCCTCTAATGTACTAATCTAAAGATACCTGTAAATTGAATTAAGGGGTTTGTAAAGAATATGTTTGAGTTTGGATTCTGATGTTTTATGGCCCCTCCAGAGTCATAGGAATAAGGACAGACTTGAGAGTTAGCTTTAGAATAACTAAACAAGAGGAAGTTAATATTCTACACTGATTGGAATGTGGATCATGTATTTGGGAAGAATCTGGAGTGAGTAATGATAAACAATAAAGGTAAGGAATTAGTACATATCACTTTGATATCTCAAATTGTGGGGAATCTCTCATTCTCAGAACATAGAATGTTCTAATATTAAGAAATATTGGTCAGTGAGGATAGAAAGTTCTTATAAGTGAGAGCATTGAGAAGTTAGAATTGCACTGATGCAGATAAGAAGAATTTGCAAACTTTTTAGGCTTTTGGAAAGAAAATGATTTAAAACTAATTTGAATGTGGCTTTTGGAATCTAAAAGAAGTATGGAGAAAATCTTGTAGTCATAAGAAGGGATTTTTTTAGCAACTCCCTGGTCTTAATTCTTTGTATTTTAAAGTTTTAGGAAATAAAGAAAACATACATGCAATTGAAATATGCTGTGTACAATTACTAAGCTTTGTATAAGAACAATTTAAACTACACTTTTTGAGATTTTAAAATTGTTTTGTAATAACAAATGAATTGAAGTTTCACCTATCACCTTTGTAAAGATTTTGCAATGGAAAAAAATAAACTAGAGAATACCTTGCCAATGGGTTATATATAGTTTTCAAGGTCTTTTTGGCCCAGAAAATTTGTGAAAGGCTTTTTCACCTCATGTTTATGAAAGGGAATATTGATATGTGGGGCCAGTGTAGTTTATTATATATTAAAAAGAGGAAATTATACATATAACTAACACTGTCATAGGTAATAAGTGTACATTGCACTTTTGAAATTATTGTGTAAAACTTTGATAGAAGTTCTTATTTTCTTTGAAAAGAGAAGTGTATTTGGAAGAAGAGATAAAAAGTTGCAAAGCAAAAATTCAGAAGAAGTTTGAGAATAAAAGATACTTAATTATAAGGTTAACTTTAAGAGAACTTGTTTTAGATTGCTTTAAGAGAATGAGATATCAGCATGTTCTGTTTCATGTAGGTTAAGAATTTAATGTTTACATTATATCTTAACTGCAAGATACCCTTTCCAATGATATTGAATATATGTGAGGGGCTTTGGAAAATGATTAGGAAATTAAAAATCATGTAACCCTAATTAGATGACTTATCAGTAAGTAAGAATGAAAATTATTATCAAACGTGATCTGCTTTTGGAAATATAAATTATTTTACTGTAATGATGTCAAAGCTGGAATTAATGATTGTTAATGAGGGAAATTATCCAAGCATGACCCCCTGGGTTCCCTGAAAGTTTTAAATGATGTGTTGGACCTTACTCTAGATCTGTAGGTCCAGGTATAACTGTAATAATGGAAAGATTATTTTGTGAAATCTAGTTCTTAATGTGTTACACTTATTACTATTTTGTTAAATTTAGAGCCCTCAGCCCCTGAATTTCCAAACCCCCATCCCCCACCTGTCACCAGGTCCCATTTGTTCCTCCTTAGAAGATTCCTTCATTAGATCAAAAGGGGGGAATACAATAGGAGGGAAGGTAATGAACATTCCTAAACCTGTCTCCCCTTCCCCCTGAAGCAGTCTACTCCCCTCTCAGAAGATTACTTCACTGAATAAAAAGGGGGGAAGAGGGTAGCAGGAGGTTGGTGGGGAACTCGAAAAATCCTTATCTACTTAAGCCTTAAAGGGAAAGAACCCTCCACATGTGGGATGTGTGATTGGAAAAAAAAGAAAAAAAGAAAAAATTATCTAAGATCCAGGGGTTAAGAGACTTCTTTATTGAAAGGAAATCATGTTTAACAGCTATCTGCTGGCCATTGTCCCTGAGTGAAAGCTCTCATTGTTTTTAAAGTTTCTGAACTAGAGTTTTTGGGAAGCACACTGAGGGTTTTAAAAGAGGGATACTAGTGTTGTGATATTCTGACAAAGTTTGTACAGAATGGGAGGAATTAAATAACCTAGATTGTTAAATTAGTTTGGGATTAAACTATTTTAATACTATTGTAACTTTTGCAAGGAGTTATGTGGTTTGAAATTTTAAACTTTATTGTAACACCTTTGGGTTAAAGAAAAGTGGTATTGGATTACTAAGAAGAGAAACACCTAGGCTATTGGAAATGTTTACTGATGTCTTTTGGGGAAAAGCTCTAATTGGTTTTAATGTTAAGTTTAATAATGCTAACAATTGTATTTTTATTTTGGATAGAGCTTTTGAAATGTGAGTGCTGGATTCTCTGTGTATAAGGTACTCTAAAGTTTTTATCAAACTAAGCTGTTGGGAAGTTAGTTGAATTGTAATTACATTGGGGATTTAAATGTGTCATGTATGAGATTGGATTCTGAGAATTTGGGTAGAGACAAAAGTGTAAAGAACATGGGATATTCACTTTGCTTTTGTTCTAAGGGAAATGAGATGTTTAAATAAGAATCTTAATGTTTAATATATATTAACAATGTAGGTTTAATTTTAAAGAAGTCAAGAATGTGGACTTCTCTTGGTAACTGCAGACAGCTGATGGGGGCTCTGAACAAATTGCAATTGTGGGCCCTATTGTAAGGTAACTTATTGATGAATAAGATTTTTTATCAGTTATATGATGTTCTTTTGTAACTGCAAAGAGATAATATTTGCAATATTTAGCTATCTCTTGTGAATATGTTTTTTTAAATACTGTATTGTTAAAGTCTGGGATTAATGTGATTGCTTTGAAGAGCAAAAAGGAAAATATGAAAAACTATGACCCTTTCTGGGATAGATCTATGGGTTCATGAATAATGTAATAATGGAGGAACTGCTTTGTACAATCTAGTAATTTGTGTGTTACTCTATTACTCACAGAAATTAATAACGCATGTTGGAAATTTAAAGCTGCCTACGATGTATTAATGGCTTTAAAGAATTCTGAAAAGTAAATTGTATGTTAGGGGGCTGCTAGGTTGCTCAGTGGATAGAGCACCTGCCCCAGAGTCAGGAGACCTGGGTTCAGGCCAGGCTTCAGATACTTAGTGATTGCTTAGCTGTGTGACTTGGACAAGTCACTTAACCCAATTGCCTTGGGAAAAAAAAAACTATTTGTATATTGAGGATGGATAGTAGGTAAACAGGTTTATGTATAGAAGTTTCTAGCTATGTGTGTGAATTGGGACTATTTTGGATCTATATATGTATATTCCAAAGCAGTGGTTGTTTGCTTTGAAGTAAAAGCACTATGTAATATGGGAAAGATAAACACAAGATAATTTGATATTTCTCTGTGCAATTTCCTGGACAAAGGAGGTAAGATACAACAGGCTCGAAGGAGGCTTCTCTAGCCAAGAGGAAACTTATATACCATCTTTATATACAGATAGAGTAGATATGATTTCAGACAAAAGGATGTCTCTAGTAAGAGGTAGGAGATAGGCCTGTAGGGCCAGTCATAGTTAGAATACCTGGTTTTAGGCAAAGACCCAGGAAGGATAATTTGAGCTTTAGGTAGGGGTTTCATTAATTGGGACTCCATTAAAATTAAAATTGGAATTTAGTGAATTGTATTCCCTGGAAGTTCTAACTAGGTAAAACTACCTTTTTAGATCACAGAACTTTTAATTGATTTTCTCTTATGTCAGATACTAGGATGGTCAACAAAAAGGAAATGCCACTGGATAAATGTCATGTTCTTGCAGCCAAGGAAGCCAAGATGTCAGGTGACTGGGATGGGTGGCCAAAGGGGCGACTTCTCAGTAAGGCTGAGATTTCCCCAAAATGACATTTGGATAATATCTCACCTAGAAGAATAAATCTGGCCTAAGACATTTGACTTACCCATGTGACCTGGATACTGACATTCAATACTTATATCTATAAAGGAATTTTCTTTTAATGTCCTGGATCTTCATAGTTAATTACTAAGCAAACTAGAAAAAAAGAAATTTTAGGTGAACTGGATCTAATAGCCAGAGATAGGTTAGGTGTGTGGCTCTGACACCTGCTAACAGCTACATGTTAAGATAGGAATTAAATTTCTTTAATTTTTAGAAGGGATATTTAGGTAAGGAGAAGAATGGGAAATTCTTAGGATAATTATAGTTTTAAGGCCTAGCTTAAGGAAAGGAATGTGAGTCATATAAGTATATCAGGAAAAGGAAAATCAATGGTATATTTGAGAATATTTTGAAAAATTTCATTTTGGTTAAAAGGATGTTTGAGCCATTATTGTAATAAGAGCAAAGGCTAATATTGTTTTATTTTTAAACCATATGCTGGGTATTCTGAACTAAGATGATTGTTGAATGTATGTTACAAGCTTAAGACAGTATGACAATTCTCACTGGGAGTTCGCTCATATAGTAAAAGTTTATTGTGTTAAAATTAAGTATGTGCATGTATATGGCAATAAGGCAAAATGTAAATTGCAATAAGCCCCAAAATCTCATTGTCTTGTGAATAAAACATGTGTTTTGATCTAAGTAAAATGTTAAGCAGATTCTTTACCAGAAGACAAAGTTTAAACTAGTCACCTGAGCTGGAGAGGACTTTTTGGAACAGATTCAGAAGATGCAGAAGGACATCGGAGTTCTCCAGGGGAGAAGAGAAGAGAGCAGAGACACTGGACCAGTTCATCTCTACCATTTCTCACCAATGTTTACATTGTATAGTCAAGGGATCTGTTTTTGTAACCTCCCCTTGATAATGAGAACGCCCCTTTCCAGAATAAGAAGGGAGCCCCTCACCTCCCTAACCATAGCCACCCTGTTTGGAATAGGAATGGTGGGAGCAGGTACAGGGATCTGAAAGAAAGAGAACAGCAAGAAGGATGGTTTGAAGCATGGTTCAACCAATCCACGTGGCTCACCACATTGATCTCTACCCTGATTGGCCCCTGATACTCTTTTACTCCTCCTCACCTTCAGGCCCTGCATATTAAACAGATTGTTTGCTTTCATTAGGAACAGGTTCAACACTATCCAACTAATGGTGCTCAGGCAGTCTTATAATAGTCTCCCTGGGGGTTCTATGCAGCCCTTTGAGTAGCATGAGTGTTCCTGGATTGAACAAGAAGAGGAGGGAATGTAAGACCCTGAGTTTCGAAACCTATGAACTCTTGCCTAGATTCCTGTAAGACCCTGAGTGTCCAAACCTATGAACTCTTGCCTAAATTCCATTTCAAGACATCCAACCAGAAGGTGCTTGGAAATCCCCTACTGAACCATATAAGGACTCTCCTCGCTTTACTTGGGGTTCCAGGATCCTAGCCCTGTCCTAGGACAGAACCCTAGCTCAAGCTAGTTTAATAAGCCCTTGCTATTGCATCTCCACTGTGTTGAGTGTCTGTTCTGAGATTGGGGAGTTCTCGGACCCTAACAACATTTATTCAATATTATTTTAAACAATAGACTGCAAATTAATACACATTTTAACAAATTTTTCCCTACTGAAATTTCTTTAAGTTTCTTAGCTTTGAAGCTGTCCCAGCTCCCCTTTCTAGCCCTGATTATACTTTGACACACATCCTCCAGACTCACTCAACTGGGTAGGACAGTTGGAATACTAGGAAATATGCCATGCTCATTACAGCCATTTCCAGGTTTTCCATCTCCTTCTTTGAGGGTCATTCAGTCTATATTTATCATTCAATTAAGATTGTGGCAGTTGATATCTACCAGCCTCCAGAGTATTGCCCTTCCTTTGTTAATGAGTTCAATGGTTTTCACTCCTACCCAACTCCTCGCATATTAGAGGAAATCAAAAGTAATTTCAATGTTCCCTCAAACAGTCAAATTCATCCACTTACTCTTTTCCCAGGATCTACTTCTACTCCCCCAACCTACAACTACACAAGAATGCCCCAAAACCTTCATACTGCCATTACACTTAAGTGTTTTGCTTTTATGTTTATTAATTATAAAATTACTCTATCTAAACTGATCATAATCTCATTTTTAATGTCTTTCCTTCTATTACTTACTCTAGCCTGTTCTTTGTTCCACAGTGACCTTCAATTCCTTTGAACATCACTTCCTTCCCAGGGTATCACTCCTGGCTAAAATCTCCTCCCTTCCCCATCTTGAACTTTTGGTAAAGGTGTCAACTCTAAACTGTTCTTTTTTTTTTTCTCTCATGTCTCTTGTCCCTTGAATATCTTATTCTGCCAAGTCACAGCCTGGGATTACTCCCACTGTCCATTGAAATGCTTGTATTTGGGGCAGCAGTGGATAGAGCACTGGTCCTGGAGTCAGGAGGACCTGAGGTCAAATTTGGTCTCAGACATTTAAAAATTGCAAGGCTGTGTGATGTTGGGAAAGTCACTGAACCCCATTGCCTTAAATAACTTTAAAAATTTAAAAATAAATGCTTCTACTGGTGTGCAACTGAACAAAATTGGAGAAAGTCTGTTGTTGAGGACCATTTACTAAAAATTCAAGTTATATAATCACAAATAGGCCCTCATTGAGGCAAAATAATACTTTTATACCCTGATTTACTCTTTCATTTTCTTACTCACATTTTAGTAGTTCAATTAGCTGCCACCTAACTGCCCCCAAATCTTTTTATTCTTTAAATTCTTATGGTTCCCTTTCTTCCCACTCAAGTGAGAACTTGATTCATCCACATTCCAGAAGCTATCTGCATTTCTCTCCACCCTTTTGTGGCTAAACTTCTTGAGAAGACTATTATTGATGCTTACTTTTTTTCCTTTCATTGTCTTCTTAATTCTTTACTTTTTATTTCCTATCTCCTTTATTCAACTGAAATTGTTCTCTCCAAAATTATCATTGATCTCATAATTGTTAAATCTAATGGCACTTGAGGAACAAAAACAAAATAAAACAAAACACAGAAAACTAAACCAAAGCAAAAATAAACCTTCATAATCTGTTGAACACTTCATAAAAATTATCTCTTATATATCCCCTTCCCTTAATCCTAGTTCCTCATACTGAAAATTACTAATCTAGAAACATGAATATCAAAAATATGTATGTACAATGCTAATTTGACTGAGGGGAGGGGGGAATGGGAAGGGAGGATGGAAAGAAACTTTGAAACTTAAAAATATACATGTGCATTTGGATGAAAATAAACAAACAAGTAAACAAACAAATAAACAAATTATGAAAAACTTTTGAGACATTCTTCTCTCCTGGTTCCCCTACTATCTATCTGATCACTCTTCAGACTTCTTTGTTAAATCTTCATTTATGTCATTCCTCTTAAGCATAAATGTCTCTCAAGACTGTTCTCCTTCTATAATATTTAATTTGGTGAAATCTTTAACTCCCAAGGATTCAATTTTAATCCTTATGCAGATTCCCTGATTTGTTTGTCAAGCCCTGAACTCTCTCCTCACCTCTATTATCATATTTCTAATTGCCTTAAACAATATATATAATATATAAACAATATATAATATATTATTATAATATGTATAATATAATGTGATATGATATGAGTGATATATTGTATCATATCATTAATATAATATAAAATACATTATATTGTACATTATGTATAATATTATATTTATAATTGCCTTAAACTATATCTACAAAATGTATAAACAATATATTAAACAAGGTGTCAGAATTTCTTTAACTCATTACATCCAATACATAAATGTCTCCAAAACCTTCCCTCTTGCTAACTTCCCTTGGGGTTTTGCCCATTTATGCCCACAACCTGATTGTGATCCTTAATCTCTCTCACTCTACATATGCTATCAATTGCCAAGCCTTGTTTTGAATATCTTTGCAACATCTCTTGTAGTCATTCCCTTCTCTCTGCCATGGCTACCACAATGTTCCAGGCTCTCATTATCTTTCAGCTGTACTGTTGTCATAGAAAGCTGAATGGTCTCCCTGCCTCAAGTGTCTCTCACCACAGCCTATCATCTACACACAGGTCTGAGCACATCCGTCTCCTGTTTAGCTAATTTCAATGTTTTCCTCTCAGTGCCTGCATCAAATACAAACTCCTCTAGTCTTCAAAGTTCTTCATCATTTTGTCTCTGGTATAAAAGGCCTTCTCTGTCTTTTATACTTTGCTGCCTTCCATTAAGTCTGTGTTGCAGTGGCATTGGCCTTCCTGATGTTTTTCACACAAGATGATGCTTCATTTCCCAACTCTGGGCATTGTCCTTCATAGTTCTCGAGACCTGAATGCTTTCTCCTCTCTAGCTCTGAATTTCCCTAGTTTCCTTATGTTTCAGCAAAAGTTACATATTCTGTAAGAAACACCTTCTTTAATTTTAGTTTTTATCTTGTGAGATTATCTTCAGTTTAACTCAAATATATCTTGTCTATACATAGTTGTTTCCATGAATCTCCCCTACTAGACAGTGAACTATTAGAGGGAAAGGACTTTTTTTAGCCTTGAATTGTATCCCTTGCTATGCTTGCTAGCATAGTAGATCCTTAATAAATTTTTGTTGGCTTTAAATGAAGTTCAAACTTTTTATCAGGTTTCTATTTAAACAACACAACAAAAAAACTTTTCTTTTATCAAATCTAACATTATACAAGTTTTTTGGTATTAAAATTACTTTGAAATTTATTAAAACATAATTTTACATAAAACTCTCTAATCAAAGAACTATATAGCTACAAAGGACACGAGAGAAAGAAAAACAGATTCAGTCAACTTAAGTGACTTGCACAAGGTTACCTACCTATTTGTCATGGATATATAAACCAAACCTGACTTGTCTGCTACTATTTGAGTCAACAAAGGAGACAAGCAACCCACAAATATTTCCTATAGAAGAAAGCAAGAAGATTTAATTGGAACAGATCAGGAGATAGGATTAATTTATTTTTGTTCATTATAATTTCCTTTTCTTTCATCATACCTCAAATCCTTTCTAAATATGTTACTCTTCTGCATTTCTAATGGTCTTTTATGCCACATGCTATTCATAAAAATCCATGCTGGAAATGTACAGGTATAATATATTTCTAAAATGTACATCGATATAGAAAATGCAAGATGACATCCTGTTTATTAGCACAATAAATAATGACTTGTAAGTCAAATACATTTTTTTACAGATTGTAGTCCAGTGTAAACTTTAATTTTCTCCCATTTTTGAAGCTGTCACAGATGATTTGGTATGCCATTCTCTAACTGCCAAGTAGCATAAAAACAAACACATTTTTTTTTTAAACAAGAGCTCATAAAAGTCATCTACTCCAGACCTAGGACCTCCCATTGTAATCTACCCTAGTACTTAGTTGAATTCTCTACTGGAGGAGGGAATTCAATAAATGTTGATGAAGCTCTGCTCACCAAGCTCTAAATCTTTTATGCCTGAGAAAAATCTCCAAATTCTAAGTGTCATGCTTTATTTGTTTTTTGTAAACAGATGGGAACATAAAATACCTAAGAGAAAACCAAACCCGAAGAACAAATATGCATGCACTTTGCATAATGGACTTGGTTTGCTTCATCTCTGTTTTTAGAGAAAAAAAGGATTTTAAAAAATCCCTTCTTTCTACTCCTCTTTCAGGTTTCATAATTTCTTTTTATTGTGAGGGACACAGAGACTTTTTAAATGTGTTTATTTCAATTAAGTGGTATATCTTTTATCCATCCTGGAAACCAGTACTTGTTGCTCTAACAATGGTGGCAAAATATGAAGAAGACAAGTGACTATTCTGGTGGAAGAGAAAGAGTTCTCACATTTCACTGTAACATTATTCCTTTCTAGAGTTAAAAGAAAGAGCTTGATTTTCAGTGGATATACACTACTGCCTAGCTTTGCTTCCTTCTCCTTATGACTGAAACTGGAGCACAAGCACCTGAGTGATGAGCTCAGTGAGGTCAGGCTTCTATATTGTTTTTTCCCCCTCAGAAATTTTCCTCTACATTGTACCAGATAAAGTACAATAGAAAGAAAAAACTGTGTAAGGGACTAGAAGAGGAAAGAGGAGATTACTCTGATTTTTCTATTGTTATATTAGTTTCAAGTTCTGAATCTAGCAAGTTAATTGCAGACAGACTAGAATATGCCAAAAAAAAAAAAAAAGGAAAAAAGGTGGCATACAGAAATGGGGTATTCCTGGGTTAATTACTTGTCCCAGTACTGTCTCATTTACCAAAGTACCTCCTGGGGCATTGTGTGCCCTTTAGATGCTTAATAAAATCATGTTGATGGAATGAATGACTAATTTATTAGAGTTTCTTAAAGGTAAGATCTGTACTCCATCTACAGGTTTGCCAGAGGTGGGGGAAAAACACCTGAGGTTTCTTGAGCTGAATAACTTTGCTCATACATTTTTACATTATCATCCCTCTCCTATTACCCTGTCAGGTTCTTTTCAGTCTTGGAGCAGAGCAGGTGTGACACTTTCAATCATTACACTCCAAGGGTGCATTATGCTCTTCACCTGATCTTGAGCTTCAATAAGGTTTAAATTGCTATGAAAGACAGATCTTTTCAGTATGGCTTTCTGCAGAGCTGTGACGGTAGGAAACCAGTTTCTTACCTTAGGCTTAATGTGTTCTAACTAATAAACACAAAAATCATGTGGCAGTGCAAAACCATTCTCATTAGGGAACCAGGCATATGGTACACAGTCATAATGTCAATAGAGCAGGAGGTCGACAGACATATGGCCCAAAGAAAATCTGAAAAGCTGGCAAACCTTGAAGCACTTAGAAGGGCCAGTTCATAATCTCTCTCTCTCTCTCTCTCTCTCTCTCTCTCTCTCTCTCTCTCTCTCTCTCTCTCTCTCTCTCTCTCTCTCTCTCTACCATAAAGCATACAGAAAAATGTTTTTGAGACAAGGACTGGCTATGTGACTTTTTTAAATGACACAAATTTCAAAATTTGGAAAAGACTCCAAAAGTCCATTTCCTATATACTGGCAGTAGGTTCTAGGGACCACTTCATTGTTATTGATACAAAATGATCTGATTTTTTTCTGCTGTCTTCATTTTTTCTTTCTTCCTCTATGTAACAGGAAACTATTAAAAGACAGAATGACTAGGGAAATCAAAACTGAAAGTAATGGGATCAATTATAAAATTACCAACATATTTCAACAAACATTGGGGAGAGGTATAAAGAGTGGATCCATTCTAGCAAAATGAATGATAGTGAATAATACCAAGTATCATATAATTCCAAACAAAAGAAAGTTGTTTAATTATATTTTTGTTTTATAAAAAAAGAAATCAGCTAAAATAAATGTGCTAATTGTAAAATAATTTTATTGCCCAGTTTAAGAATGGTTGTCTAACATAATTAAGCAGAATACATATTTTCATTCTTATATTTCTGTTTCTTTTTAAACTCCTGATTTTCCTTAATATAAAAGGTTATTCTTCTAAAAATTCTTTTTTTGGTTTTCTTGCCCTTTATACTCTTCCCAATATGATAAGCTTTCCTTTTTCCTACTCCTTTCTTGGGGGGGAGGGGGTTTGCAAGGCAATGGGGTTAAGTGGCTTGCCCAAGGCCACACAGCTAGATAATTATTAGGTGTCTGAGGCCAGATTTGAACTTGTGTACTCCTGACTCCAGGGCTGGTGCCCTATCCACTGCACCACCTAGCCACCCCTTCCTATTCCTTTTTCTTTAATAAATTCCCTCTTCTTCATTATTTCTAAATGTAAATGAGAAATTGGTGAACTTTAATGTAGACATAAGAAAAAAAATAATGAATATCTCTGACTTCAACCATTACTTCTGTTGGTACTCTTTCCTAGGAATTATTCAATTATCCCTTAGAGAAACAGGAAATATTGTGGAAACATCATTGGACTAACAAATAAGTTCTGAATTTTCTTCCCAGTTCTTTCCAGTGGATCCTGGAAAGCTCTTTTGTAAAAATCACAAAGGTTCCTTTTCCTACTGAGATTTTAATAGGGCTACAACTTCCTCGTATGTAAATTTCAGTCTTTGTGAAACATACTACTTCAAGATAAGGGTAAAGCACATGTTATCACAATCCCCAAAGTTTTTGAACTTTAGCAATCATTAAAGGAAAGTCCCCAGTCACTTCAGTCTAATCAACTCTTGAATTATATGATCTTTTCTTTCTACCCTTCAAGAACAAAAGAAATGGAAAGAAATATTAAGTAAGGTCACTATACCACTTACCTAGCCCTAATGCCATGATGGGCATTGCTACTAACTAGTAGATGAATTCTAGTACCTTCCTATTTGAATAAATAAAGTAAGCCTTTGGAGATTATCATCAATTAGAATAAAGGCAAAATTAAAAGTTCATAAAATACTTTTTTCACATAATGTTTCCCTATTTCACCCAGACTAGAAATGCATCAGTCACTGGAACAGTAATGTTTAGGGTTTTTTGGTAACTGTTTGTTTTAGGAAGTTTAATAAGCTCTGGTTTTCTGCCCTCCTGAGGCAGCCTGGTTCCCACCCCCTAGCATTCAAACTCTGTTCCCCATCTCCCCAATAAACAAGTCAGTTCACCCCACTGATACTAGAGGTAGTGTCTTCACCTGAGACTGAAGGTCAGAATTCCTTTGCTCCAGATATTCATCAGCCTTGGCCTCCCAGGTAGCAGGAATTACTCATAGCAGCTGCCACTCCCTGTTCATAATCTACTTTTAAGGCCCAATATCTTAAAAAAACAAATAAATGATTTTTTTCCTAGTCATTTTTCAAATTTGTTTAAATTGGAGAACTTGGTAATACTTGTTAATTTCTTTGTATTAACTCTAAACACATCATATAATATGCACTGTTTTCACTTCTCTTGAAATAATTTCTGCAATCCACAGCACACTTTTTTGACTTACATTAAAGGAAAGAAAAAAATATTTCTAAAATATTATTCCCCTTTATTTAATGGAGAGATAAAGCTATGAACGGATGTCACAAACTTCAATTTAAATATAGTTGTGTATCATATACGTATCATTATATGTATACACACACATATGCACATAATATCTGCCACTAATGCATATCTACAATTTTCTGGTTTGGATTTATAAAGGAGAAATCTAATAAAATATCTACTGCCCAATAATGGCTTTAAAATATTGGTAGATTTAATCTAGTTTGAATTTAGCATTTTCTTGTGGTTATTTTCTATTTCATATCAGCAAAGTTGAACAATGTAGTATACACCACACTGTTATTCAAACTTTGGACATAAATAATGTTGATTCTGAATCTGATACTAATAAACAGGTTTTATTTTGCTTTTTTGTTGTTGTTCTTTTTACAAAGTACAAAGATAATGGCATGGAGGGAGAGGTTCTTTATTAATTCTGCTAGGCAACCCTAAAGTGATAGAAAGGGATTAGGAAAAGACTCTTGTAAAGCAGGACCAGAATTGAACATAACCTTAAAGAAATTCTTAGAAAAGACACACATATTTCCTAGAGACAAGTACAAGATAGTATATTTAGGAAAAAAGAGATTACTCAAACACACAATGGGGATGCAATCAGAGCTAAACATTGAAGTAAGCATGCACTACAAATCCTATAGCACTGATTTTAGAAGAGCAAACATGATTTTCAGGTGTTGAAGAAAATTTTTATAGTTTGTCCTGAACTGAACACATGTTTCCCTGCTATTTCTTAGATGAGCTGTATAGTCTGTATAGTTGTATAGGCTATAGTTTTATAATAATTTTAGGAGAGGAATTAAGGAAGGCAAGGGGAGAGCAGGGAAGAGGACCAACTAGAAGGATTCTTACAGCCTTTCCAGTTTGGCACAACCAACTAGAGCTTATGCTCTGTGAACAAAACCTTTGAGAACTTAAGTCATCTATATATCAAGATGGGTTATCAGAGGAGGGTTTAGTGCAAGATTATAGAGCTTAATTTAGAAGCAAATTCAAAGATCATCTGGTACAACCCTTTCATTTTACAGATAAATATGTTGATGAACAGGGAGATTACATAAATTGCCCCAAACTATGAAGGTGCTAAAAACCAGTGGCAGAATCTGGACAGAAGTCTTCATCCCCTTTCTACTATCTAGCAATACTTCCCTTCCCATCAGTAATTTACTATTTGCCTTCTATGTCCAAGGCCTATCTAATCCTGTCTAAGTTGTTCCAGCTCTGCAGAACTATACTAGTAGCAGTCATTTTCTCACCAAGCATTCTTTATACCAGTGAAAAAGATTCAGGATGAAAATTAATAAACCAACATTGCTTAGAGGACTAAAAATGTAGTGCTCCCCTGTCTTATACCTTCCTAAACTCTGGATCCAGTTTACAACATCTTTGACAAGTAGGCATTCAGCCTCTCCTAAAAAAAGAAACAAAATTGTCAGTGATGGGGTACTCCATATCACTGAAGCAACCTATAACATTTTAGGACTGTGCTAATTATTAGGAAGTATTTCCTTTTTCTATTCACACATCTACCTTCCTATAACTTTTACCTCTTAGTCCTAATTTTGGCCTGAGAATCATAGGTCTGAAATAATAACAATAACAACAGAACAAGTTGAACAGAAATAGTTCATGATCTCAAGGACCAACAAGGAAAGAAAAAATAATATAAAATTATTTTTTTTGCCAGAGGGTTAGGTAGATAAGACCTAACTGCATCCTGTTTTGAAAAATTCCAATAATAACATTGCTATAGTGTTTTGAAAGAATCCTATATTTAGGAAGTTAATAATTTCCTAACGTATCTATCTTATGCTAATGACATAATAGGATGAAAGTATGACTAGAACTTAACTATATGCTGGGGAGTAAATTAAATGAGGAAATAAAAAGAATCTTTAAAAATCAGGGGCAAATGAAGGCAATATTACTCTTTGGTTAGCACCCACTTTGGGAATTATAAAATATTCCTATGATAAGGAGTCATTGTGCATTAAAGAACAAAGATTTTTTTCTGTACTAAGTTCATTGTATTCACTCTGACATAGTCACTGTGAAAAGAACAGCAGGATAATGACATCTTGAAGAACTTGTCTGAAGATTTTAAAATACATTGTTATATATACTGTTAGGAAATGTCCTGGTGCTCTGCATAGTCAGAAAGGTGGTTGATAGGGTGTTAATTTTTAAAAAATTTGATCCTTATTCAATCAAATCAGTTTCTTACTAATGCAGAGCAGATCTATTTAGTCTCATTATTAAAAAACTAAAATAAGAGGCAGAGAAAGAAAATATAGACTAAATATTTTTATATGGTTCTGTTCCTTTATAGCCAATGGGGATATCTGATCCTTTTTATAAGCCTGCAGTTCTTTTTCTCAGGAACCTGCTGACAGAATATTTTATCCATTACTTGTTTCATGCAGACCTTTTGCTTAGTACCTGACAAACAACAAACTTCCCTTGAGGTTTGCAATCTAGACTGGCATATATACAATCACAAAATAAATCAGCTGAGAAAAAAATCAGACAACTCTCAAAAGTGCAAAATACTGATAACTGGATTTAATTTTAGGTACTATCATAGCTCATCAATGGCAGGGACCAAATCCTGCCAATAGTTGTTTGTCAGTTCAGCTGCAGGTGAGGGCCCTTTATAATTGAAAAATGTAAAGCCAATGTCAAAAAGCCAATGACTGCTTCTTCTGGCTAATTATAAGAAGAAAAATTGCTATTTCAGGGTAAAGAGTTAGATGAAGAAAGGTAGAATAATATGGGAATATTGAAAATGATCTACTCCTAAAACCAGACTAGTCCCTTCTTCCAAGGAAGCAGCTCTGTAATCAATCCTACTATAATGAAGGAGATGTGGCATGAGTAATTAAGTGCAATTTACTAATCCATTTTCTTCATCTATACTACTACCTCCCATCCTTTGACCCCTAGATCTCTTCTAGGCCAGTTCCCCTGAATTAGCTACTCTCTCCTTTCTTCCTCAACTGGTCCCTTCAACTCTGTTCCATCTTCCTCCCTTGAAACCTTGGTACCCTTATCAAATCATCACTCATATCCAGCCAAGACAGCTTTGGATCACTCCCACCACTGATCATTGGGAAACTTCCCTCCTATATGTGGGTTGCTAAAGGAAATCACACAACCATTCACTACAAATTTATGTTACACAGCCTCCACTGGGCCCTCATAGCTACTTTGAAATCCTTCTAAATCTATCTAGAGCGACTCTCCCAAACCTTTTCAATCCTCTTCAAGCCTCCTATAGCTCCCCCTCCCCTCTCTCAGACAATAATCTTTCCTCGTTTTTTCTGAAAAAAAAATTGAGGTCATTCACTGCTAAGTATCTCTTCTCCCCCTCTTCCTTATATCTTATCATTCAGAGGTTTTTTGTCATTTTTCTCCTTCACCTCTATCTCATATGATGAAGTGATCTTACTACCTCCCCCTCCTGCCACCACTTTTATTTCCCAGAGGAAAAAAGCTTTTTTTATTTTTCATACTAGGAGAACAGACTAACCCAAGGAGATCAGGATAAAACCTTGTGGGGAATGAGGCCACCTACCCCACATTTTCTTGATAACTTCCTAGACTAGTTATATCTTAAATGTCAACAAGCACTCACTAGAACTTTGAAAAGACTAAACTTTGGTCCACTTTCCAGTGGCAAATAGAAACTAGGGTCTAGAAGTCAGTCTATCATCCCTGGGTCCCTTTTCTGATAAAAATGACTGCTATCAATTAATAGTTGGGACATCACTCTGAATCTCATGGGTATGCTGGGGCTGGAGGTTACTTAAGTTTTTCAAACCAGTTAAAGCAGAGAGGACAATGGTTTCAAGATGAAGAGAATCACAGAACTCCATGCTATAACAGAACCTCTCTGGTTTGCCACTGAGGTCCCTGGGAGTGTGTATCTCATCATCCTCTATCTCTTTTGCTATAAAGGAAACACTATCCCCTCAGTTTCTCAGGTTTACAGCCTAGGGATCATCCTGGATTCTTTATGATACCCCTCTCAACTGATATCCAATTTGTTGTTAAGGTCTTTTGATTTCACCTTTGCAATATCTTTCCTACACAACTTCTTTCTCCTCTGATACCACTACCTCTCTAGGGAAGGTCAATACCTCTTCAAGTTTTTGGCCATTCTTGACTTTGGGTAGACCAGTGACTCATGATATTGACTTTGGCCATAGTCAATGGCAACTCCAACTGTATGGTTCCATTTGACATGATCCTTGCCAAATCCCTTTTTTGCATAGACTCGTGGTCTCAGATCAGATCCTCAGATGCAAATTTGACAATGAGGATGTCATCCTGATCCACATAGTCACTGGAGTTATTGTCTCTATTGTGGGATGTCATATTGGTAACATCCTTTCTGAGGGAGGAGGAGGTCATAAGACATTGATTGGAATGATTTGGTGGGGCTATCAGAGATATGACATGACTGGACTGGTCTTCATTGGAATGCATATCATGTGGAAATTCTTTTGTACACTTAGGGCAAAATTCTTCATACATATAGTCCCTGGAGTGTTGTAGTTTGTCTACAATGTCTTCACTTGTAAAAGAATGATTCCAAGTCATTGGGCAATGAATTCATCATGTGGCACTGGAGTTGGTATCGGGGTGGACACTATCTATGGTAATAATGGACACATTGGCTATTATGTAGGCTCTGTGAATGGCATTGGCCACTGCCAGGTCCATATTCACTTTTGATGAATTTGATATTCTCATCTATGTTTACTCCAACAGATTGGTCCCATTGTCATTCCCCCTCCTCCACTTATTTCCATTTTTTCTTTCTCTCCACTCATTTCCTACTGTACAAACATGCCAGTGTATTCTGAAAAACAAACCCTCACTTTCCCATTTCCACTATTTTCTATATCTCTCCTGTCCCTTGTTGCTAAACTCCTGGAAAAAGACCATCTACAATAAGGTGCTTCCATTGTCTCTCTCTCTCCTATTTACTCTCTTATCCTTTTATGATTTAGCTTCTGATCTTATCTTTCCATTGAAACTGTTCTCTCTAAAGTTACTGATAATTTTAGTTGCCAAAACCAATGATATTTTCCCAAGCCTCAATCTCCTTTGTCTCTGTAGTTTTTGATTCTGATGATCACCCTATTCTCCTTGATACTCTCTTCTCTGAAGGTTTTTGGGTCATCATTCTCTCCTCATTCTCCTCCTAATATATCTGATTGCTCCTTCTGTATCCTTTGTTGGATCCTCTTCCACATCATTTCTTCTAACAATAAGTGTCTTTCAGGGTTTTGTCCTGGGCCCTCTTTCTTCTATCTCTATGCTACTTCACATGGTGATCTCATCAACTGTTATGAATTAAATTGCAACTTCTTTGCTGATGACTCTCAAATCTGCTTGTCCTGTACCAAACTCTCTTTTAATCTCCAATTTCGCATCTCCAACTGCCTTTCAGACATCTAGTACTGGATATCTAGTAGATATCTTAAACTCAATATGATCAAAGTGGAACTCATTTTTTCTCCAAAAATCTTTCTCCCCCTTCCCTTTTGCTATAAAGGAAACACTATCCCCTCAGTTTCTCAGGTTTACAGCCTAGGGATCATCCTGGATTCTTTATGATACCCCTCTCAACTGATATCCAATTTGTTGTTAAGGTCTTTTGATTTCACTTTTGCAATATCTTTCCTACACAACTTCTTTCTCCTCTGATACCACTACCTCTCTAGGGAAGGTCAATACCTCTTTAAGTCTGAATTATTACAACACCCTACTGGTGGGTCAGACTACCTTAATTCTCTGTCCATACCAATCCTTCCTCCATTTACTCATTAAAATGATTTTCCTAAAGTGCATGTCAGATTATATAATCCCCCTCCCCTACTGACTCCAATAACTTCCTGTTGTCCCCAGAAACAAATATAAAATAACTTGGTATTTTGTATTCAAAGGCCTTCATAATCTACCTAGCCTTCCCCAATTTTTCCAGTATTCTTATACCTTACTCCCCAATACAAGCTCTTCAGTCTAGAGACTTTCTTTCACTTCTTTTATGTATCCCTAGGATACTTAGTAAATGCTTAATAAATGTTTATTGATTGTATTCATCATTTGCCTCTTCACCCTTTGGGTGATCTTCAACTTCAGTTCTCCAAAGATTACAGTATTCTATAATTCAAAACTAGTAAGAATACTGATATTAAAAGGATATGATTTTGTTTTAGGGAATAGTCTAGAATCACTGAATTAATTTACAAATTTCCCAGTGGTATCTCATCCCAAATTCCTCTTCAAACTCGTTTGGTTTAAAGTATATTTGAAATGTATTTAATTATGTACAGGATATATAGGCTTCTCATCCAAAAGCAGATTATAGTCTGAGTGATAGACATGCTTCATCTACTTATCTTTTATTCTTTTACTTGAGTGATTATGGATTTCATTTGGGAGGTTCAGAATATATTCCAGCACTTTTGATGATTACAGCACAATATAATGTGAAAAAAAATATCTAGAGGACCCCACTCTTTATGAGGAGTGAGGCTTTTCCATCTTGGACTCTTTGCTGGACTTCCTAGACTATTTTTTCTTCCAGGACAGTGGAAAGAACCTGTGCCAGGTATATATCTTCCTATATTATTCCCTTGTTTGACATTAATCAGAGGTCACTGAACTGACTTACATCTTGGTTATCTTTTATGGATATCTTGTGTGATTTTGTAAAAACAAAGCCTTTAAGGTAATATTTCACTCTATAAAAATCATATCTTTTTTACAATTGAACCTTGCACATGGTAGGTGCTTCATAATGGTCTTTTGAAATCATCAATTCTGATTCTCAGATTTTTACCAAGATTCTGGTAAAACTGCCAGAACTTTTCATAGCTTTGATGAACTTGAAATTCACAATGGGTAGAAATGCTATGGAAAATTTATTCAAAGAGTTAGGGGAAAATGTACAAAAGATAAAAGTTAGATGAGGTCTGTTAATATGAGTATTTCCACCAGTAAGTGCTACAAACAGAAAAAAAAAGTTCAAAACATTTGAAGTTTACCTATGTGTTATTAGGCAATTCTGATATATTTTTTTTTATCTGAATTTCTCTTAAAACCATGTATCAGGTACTCAACAGTTATCAACTTTAAAAATACTCAAATCTTTCTAGATAACAGACAGCAAGGAAAACTCTTCAGACAGTAACATGGTAATGATACTTCATTTAAGCCTATCTAATTCAATGGCAACCAAGCTAATATCCTCTTCATAACTAGCTTACTTGATTACTAATGAAGACATTAGTACAAGATGAAAATTTCAACAAATAATTACATAAAACCAGGATTAAAAAGCTTGCAGAATAAAAGTGTATTTGCAGTGTATTTCCTGGCTTTTTTGTAGCTTTAGAAACAGTAGCAAAAATGTGATTGCTTGTAGAAAAAAAACAATCAAATCACAAGACATGGGTTTTAATGTCTTGTCAAGTAAATTGCTGGAGGTATTTTATGGAGCCTGGGAATGTGTTAGATGAGAGCTACTAGGGAACACAGATCAGTTCAGCTTTATTAATTCCTCATAATTTCAAGTACAATCTTTATGTGATATTATAAACAAAAATGATACTGAGAAAATGCAGAAAATATAGCATTTGAAGAAATGATCAAAAGTTAAATTCACCTTTTTATCTTTTCTTATATTATTATATATAAAGTTATCTTTAATTATCTCAAATCACAATTTAATGAAATCCATTAGATAGCACCATAGATTTAATATGGGTCCTCCCTTAGGCAGATGGTAATATATAATGAATCTTTCTCATACTTATATAGAAAACTTAAAATGATTTTTGAGCTGAAAAAGACCTTAGAAGTGGTCAGCTTTGATACCTTCATTTTGTAGATGAAGAATCAGAGGGTCAGAGAGAGTTGAATTGATTAAAGTCACATAGATAGTGTGCAGCAGAGCTAGGATTTGAATCTTAGCCTCCTAGCCAATGCCCTTTCTACCTTCTATTCCTCTCTGAAGATCTCAAAAATGGGCTTTTCTAAGATGCTCATTAATCATTAAACCACTATCTAGGCATTCCTGCCTTTCCTTGATTATGACATATTCCTTACAAAACTTTTAGTGTGTGTGTGTGTATATATATATATAAGGTTTTAAAATATCAAATGTGTAGGACCTGCAAAAATAATGCAAATAAACATATTCCATGAATTTAAAAAAAATGCTAGTTTAGAAAAGGTTTTGGTGTATTAACTAGGGGAAACTATAATATAGATATGGGCTTTTTTTATTTCTTTCCTATAGAAATGATAAAAACAATAACTTGAACCATTTATCAGGATTGTTGTAGGGATCACAGGAGATGAATGTTAAAGCATTTTTCAGTCATGTATTATACATTTCACATACTTATAACTATAGTAATGATACTTCTGATTAAAGGAAGCATCAGTATTTTAGCAGAGTATAGTACTAATCATTTTGATCTGTTGTAAATTTAATAAAAATAACTGATTTTACAAATGTTTATGCACAATCAAATGATATTTGGGGTTGTATCTGTATACTATGTGAAGGTTGGGAGGGACCATGTTCTCTATATGATTATACATAGACAGACAAATAAAGAATCATCTATACAAATAACAAGCTTCAAATTTATATTGTTGGAATACCGTAGGATTTGTACTACCATACATTTAGCTCTGCTACAAAAAAATGTCACAAATGGAAATAAAGTTAAATGGGTTAATTAGTCACTAGTGGCTATTTTAATTACTGTACTGGAAATCAGAGACAGATGTTGGAAGAATGCTCATTACAGGGTTTTCTGTAGTATAAAGTGTGAATTACCTGGGCAATACTTTCATCTCTAAAGCTTTCGTATAACTGATTACATCTTTTTTTAACCTTCCATGAGTAAATAGCAAAACTAATTAGCTGCACACTATTAAGTTAATGCACATTTATCTACAACAATTCAATTCTGACTGTGAAATAATCTTTCTAGACTATAATTACCCTACAGCTTAATTAACATAATTTCCACAGCACATATTTTAATAAAGAAGCTGCCATTATGGTTAGGTTTTCAATGTAGAGAGTATTCTAGGGATTAGTACAAAGGATACAACATCTCCATGATACTCATAAACAAACAAAGGTAAAATAATATTATTCAATTCTTTGATGAAATACTCATTTGAAGGGGGAATCTCCAGAAGTTAAGGTCATACTATTTTTGACGGAGCAGAATGCCAAAATAGTGACCAATTCCTTATGTCTGATTCATCTTCTGTTCACCAGAGACAAGTAATACTACTTCTTACTAATATATCATGTGAGGGAAGAAGTGGTTTGACAATGATGCTTCTTTTTAGGGCTTGAGTTTCATCAGAAAAAAAACCTGTTCTGAGAATGGTAAAAGTAGTAGTACTGGTTTGGGAAGATTTTTGCTTCCAAGAGATTAACAAGATATGAGGGAGACCTCTAGCTACTTTGGGTGTCACCAGTCATTCACTTTTTAAAGTAAAAAAATGAACTTCAAAATAATATTTAATCAACTTTAATGATGGCAGTTAAATAACCAGGTAAAGTGTTTTTCACAAATCCCTTTGACCAAAGGAAATTTTCCTAAGTGGTGTGAAGGAGCCAAAATTCACAAAACACTCAATTCATTCAATTTTTTGGTGTGTAATTATATATTTCCCACATGTCTCAAAACAAACATATATCCTTTATCTGGGGAAGCTAGGTAGAGCAGTGGTTATAATTCCAAGCATGAAGTCAAGAAGACCCAAGTTCAAATCTAGTCTTGGAGTCAGGAAGACTCATCTTTTCGAGTTCAAATCTTACTTCAGATACTAGCTATGTGATTCTGAGCCAGTCGCCTCAGCCTGTTTGCCTTAGATTTTTTATTTGTAAAATGAGCTGGAAAAGGAAATGTCAAACCACTCTAGTATTGCTGCCAAGAAAATCTCAAATGGGGTCACAGTGAGTAGGGTATAACTGAAAATGAACAACCACAAAACAACATATCCTTTATGTATGTTGAGTCTAAAAATGTATCAGGGGAAAAAAACCTAAATTATAAACTGCTCTTCTTGCTTTATTAGGGTGCATTATTTCCAAAAAATCTGAGATAAGTATATACCTTGACTTTCTTTTTCATCTGCTTTGTATATTATATATTGAGGTGCAATGTTGGAAAGGGGATGGGAGGAGGAAGACATGGATTCAGATTCTGATTTTTCTACTTAATGCCCCTCCTCACTATTGGGTGAGCTACTTAATTTCTGGTGACCTCATTTTACCCATATGCAAAGTAAGAATGTTGAATAAGATACTCCTTTATGGCTCTAAATCTATTACCTTATAATCTGGATCTTAAAAATGTTTCTTCTTTCTATGAGGAAAACATATTTAAAGTGAGGAAAGGAGCCCTATTGGAATAAGCTTTGAACTAAGAACAAACATAACCACTATTGAAAACAAAAAATGCAATTTTAAAAAAGGAATATCTGCCCCTGGAAGCTGCTTGTTTCATTTGAAAAACAGTTTTTGAAAGGTGTATTTAAGGTCCTGATAAGCAAATCATCTCTTTAATAATGATCACAACAATAATAACCATTTGTAATTCATTCCTGAGATTGGAAACATATTTTAATCTACCTCAAATATCATTTGTTTTTGACTTGTGATTATCAATATTTTTAAAGTATTAAAGTTTAAAACATGTGTTTAGATCCTTTTGTGAATGATTCCTTCTAAGAAAAAATTTAAAAGGTCATTCTAAATATATTTATGACTTCTAAGTCTTCATTTAAAATGAAATTAAATTATTACTATCTAAATAACATAGAGCAAAAATCTTATTGAAAAAATATAATTTAGGTTTGCATAGTGGAGAATTTTTCTGTCCCATTATAATTGAATGAAACAGATATCTATAAAAATATTTGCTATTTTTGTTGTTTTAAAAATTGTATATTTTTATATCAGTAGATTGTACACAATCTCTTCAGAGATATTCATAATGCCCTAATTAAGGCATAAACAAACATATATAACTATAAATATGTTCAACAGTAAAACCGGGAGAGAGAAAATTTCTAGAAAAGTCATTGAGAAGGCTCTTGGGGTTGCCAGACATGAGATGAATATATAACACTCAATTTATTTAGTGTTTGTATATGCATTCCATAATTTAAAGTACAATAAATAACAACCAAATTCAGAAATTTCCCCTTTCAAATTTTTGTTGTATCTCTCTTAAGTTACAGGAAAATTTATACATGAATTTTGCTGCAATATATTATTTTTTGTCCACAAATCTGGAGTAATATTTATTTAATGCATGCTGGCAAACTTTTAATAAAAAGAAAATGCTAAAAAAAATCATTTGGGTTATAGTTGAAAAAAAAAAGACAATTGCTACAGTCTTTTTAATTCAGCCTAAATTGTTTAAATTAAGGTGATATTAGTTAACTTTGACTCAAAAGTCATGACTCAACTGTATATACATACTATCTTAGGCTTTAATCTCTAATAGACAACACAACATGTAAAGTTCATTGTAGCAAAATAAATAATACATCAACTGGACTTTTAAAATCTTTAATAGTTTTATAAAATCACTGCTCTACCATGAAATAAATAACTAAATATGAAAACCAATTTTATGACATAGGCTTGGCATAAATGTAAATACTTACAAAAAAGGTGACTTGTTTTGAAAATGTTGACAGAGCTGCCCTCTAGACTTGCACATTGGTACCCTGTAGAATGATTTTTAGATGAGTAAGCCCTCCCCCTCTGATAACTTAGCATAGTAAATATTATTTGCATTTATATAATAAATCAGAAAGCTAGACTTTAAAACATATAAATTTACTCAACAGGTGAGTACAAGGCATAAATTATTATTGGTTATATGATCTCAAACACAGGGCTTGAAATTGTATCAACAGGCAACTAGACTTATGAATATTGATAATATCAAATTGTCCTAATAATACCTAAAACATCTTTGTTTAAAATATTTCTTAGATATGTTAGATAACAAAAATTTTATGCTAAACTGAAGTGATTGATTTCAACCTTCCAAATGTAGTCCTGATCTCTTTGTTGAGAATACAGATCACTTTGGAAAAATATTTCCCATTGCTTTTGGGGGAGAAGGTATTTTGCCCTGAAATGAGCGCATCAGGCTTTCTGCATCAAGAATTGTTCAATACCTCATAATAATTACATAAGTAAATAAATAATATGTTAACTGTATATGAAATGAATGGGAAGTTGTTAAAGGGTCTTTATATCCCCCCTCGTTCTGCTTCCAGCTCTCAGGCCTTTGCTACTATATTTCCACTGCATTCTTGCTATGGAACATTGCTTGGGGATTCCTCACCTTGGAATATCTCTGTCTCTCCAACCCCTTCTCCTACTGGTAAGTGGGTTTCCATTATGAGGAGGGAGCCAAATGTGTCTCCTTCTTCATTTCTGGTTTTTCTTCTGACTGTTTGGCTTTTGTATGGCTTTTTTATCATGCTTCCATATAGGTAACTTCCTCTTTCTCCCCCTTCTATTTTGGATCTGTTTTGTGTATTTTGTTCCCTCAATGTAAACTCTTTGATTATGAGGATTGTATTTGTTTAGACATCAACTGCTTAATAAATGTTTTCAGCCTACTTAGATAGTTTTCCCTAGGTAGCCTTATTATGATAATTTTAATCCCATTGTCTTTGTAATAGAAAATGAATTTCAATTTCTTGGAGTTTTCTACCAGAGTGAAATAAATGATTAAGAATTTTCTTTTAATAAACAAATGCTTGAACTTGAAGTTAAACAGGACTTGGTGCTGGAGCAACTGGTGTAGTTCTTGCTTGCTAGGAAACTACATATGGAAAAGTGACAAAAGGAAGTTCTTGTATTTTTCCTTAAGTGTAAATGGACAAAACATTATCCGCAAGGATTTTGTATTAAGTTTATAGTTTCCATCCTGTTTATGTTTCCCTACTATCTTTAATTAGCTGAAAAAATAATAGTTCCAATAATAGTAAGAACTGAAGACCTGAAAAGTTTGATCTGAAGAGGAATGGGGTGGAGATGATAATTTGTGTCCTTACCAATTAAAACAATTGAGGGTATGATGTGGGGAACTGAGGATAACAGATTCAAAACAAAACATTATATTTCATTAAATATGCTACCATTGAGTCATTACTTGCAAACTGTTGGTCATCCAAAGTCATTAATGCATAAGGATGGCATAAGCTATTTACCTAGGGTATCTCAAAGATATGGAGGCAACACACCCTGCATGGAAGATAACAGTAACACATATGTTTGGGGAGTGTTCTCCAGGCAGCTAATTTCTTATTCTTTAATTAATTTGAAAACCCAAGCATCCATTCCATATCCTTGAGTAAATATCAGGATCCTTGAGTAAATATTGTCACGGTAAAAATGAGTTTTAGTATCTTGGAATTGCTGCAGACACATTCAACACAGTCTAAAGAATGGTAAAGGGGCAGCTAGGTGGCATAGTGGATAAAGCACCGGCCCTGGAGTCAGGAGTACCTGGGTTCAAATCCAGTCTCAGACACTTAATAATTACCTAGCTGTGTGGCCTTCGGCAAGCCACTTAACCCTGTTTGCCTTGCAAAAAAAAAAAAACCTAAAAAAAACAAAGAATCAAAAAAAAAAATAAAGAATGGTAAAGAAACATGAGAAATATCCCCATTTTTACTCTAGGTAACTTGTCCCCTAACCTATTACAGAAATTAAAATAAAATGAGAAAATGAGAATTCCTACTGAGCTATGGAACCCTTTCCATCAAGACAATATTAATTTTTATGGGAAATATATCAATCTCCATAATATACTCTAAATTACCCTTTGGAGAGCGTATCTTAAAAGATTAGTTACAACAGTGTAATTATTGAGGATTTATTTCCTAATAAAATGCTTGCCTTCATTTTTTTAACTTACCATAACCTCGACAAAAAAAATGGTAGTTTTAAAATTTTGTATGAATAAGGACTGAATCAGTTTTGACAGTACTACAATTGAGTGCTCATTGCACTAAATAAATCTTTTTGCATTCATCTGACCTATAGCCAATCATTCCTTAATTTTCACAATTTTATAATCATCTATTACTTTAAATGCATCTGTTATTGAAAAAGTAATTTTCTATTTAATACTTGTTATGCTCTTCGTCAAAGTTCCACATCATCCCCCCAATTTTTTTTTTTCTTAGGGAAAGTGTACTTCTGTTTAACATCACTTAATTATTCAATCAGTATATATCAAATTGATTGAGGGATTATCAGTTCACTATATATGGCATTACTTAAAAATAAACATTTTATTGAATGTTTAACCACTAGCTAGAAGAGCTGCTGGATTAGGAATCAGAGGTCTTGGATTGAACTTTCATCTCTAATGCTATTTAGTCTTGAATGAGACAGCCTCTTTGGGAATCAGTTTCTTCCTCCTCTGCAAAATTAAGCCGAAATTTGGCCTAAATGACCCTAAAACCCTTACCAGTTCTAATTCTGTGATTCTAAGATTCATGACTTATTACAAGAATTACTTCATTATGGGTGGCTATGTCAAAAATTTATTGTAATTGAACACTTTGTCAAATATATTTGGGCTAACTATCCAGTTTTATACTCTTATAATTTAGGAATAAACATGAATTATGCTTTCAAAAATTAAAGCTGAGAACCCCTAATGAAAAGTCACATTTGGAGGAAGAAATCACCCACTGTGGGCCATGTATTCTGCTAAGCACTTTACAAACAATATCTTATCATTTTCACAACAAACCTGGGAGGTAGGTGATATTATTTTCCTCCTTTTACAGATGATGAAGCTGAAGCATCTGAGGTCACATTTGAAGTTAGGTCTTCTTGACTCCAGGCTCAGCATTGTATCTACCATGACACCTAACCATCTTTTAAAAAAAATACACTCATAGATATGAATAGGATACCATTTTGACATGTCAGCCCACTGATTCCCCAGGGCAGAACTATTGGATGTGGGTAAGTCTATGTTTCTTCTATTTCACCTAAATATTTCCTCAAGCTATTTATTATAACAAGCTTCCCCAATAGAAGAATAACATTCTATGGTCATCCTCTATGCATATTTTCTTTAAAGATCTATAAGTTTAAAGGAAAATTAATTTTTTAATTAAATATTTCTGTTTTCTCCATTCATGTCAGAATTACCACAGAGAACTAGGTAAAGCTGGAGTAGGAAAAATAGGTTTATTTGTAAAACAAGTCAAGTGTGTATTTCAGCTGCCAAAGCTAGTAAATGTTGAATAAATTCCACTTCTGTGCCCTGACATTATTGATAAACTATACTAATAAACATCTGTGTGCATATTACATTTTAAAAATTCTAATTTGTTTCAGTTTGACATGATAAAATACATTTCAGTTCACTCCCTGTAAAAGGAAATTTTCAACAGAAAAAAACAATTTTAAATTAATCTGACTCCTGACACAGAGTGAGTTTCCCTGAGAGTTTTGGGTCTTTAAATATTAATATTAAAATGTATCAAATATGGAAATAAAACTTGAATGATTATACTGACTTGCTGGGATATTTTTGGTGTTCTTTTATTAACATGAATTAATTTACTTGTCTCCTCCCATCTCATATACCTTATTATTAGTATTAGTATTAGTTTTATAATCAGGGGCAAAATGTTTCTAAAAGTTTATTTTAATCGTTTTGTTTTTGATTTCTCCACCAAATATTTACCATTCATTTCCAAATCTACTATGGTACAGCAAAAAAAGCTATCTTTAGAAGGAGTTTAAAAGTTTAATATGGATAACCTTTTTAATTGTTGTCTTTCTTGCTTTATACCTAATTTACTTAAGTTAAAAAATATGGAACTTAAGAAGTCATCTTATTAATATGTTCATTAATGACTTTGGTATATGCCTATGGATTTGATTGTATGACCCATGCTTACTTAGTTCATTGATTTAAATATGACTATCTCATAAAATTAGCCCTAATTGTGTTATATTTAAGGTAGATACTTATGAAATTATCACTGGTAAGTTATATACACTTGGTTCAGGGACATTTAAAATAATGCATTAAAAAATTTCCCATTTGGAAAGGAAAAAAAGATCAAAGAAACAATCGCAAATAAATAAACATCCCCTCATGTGCTAGTGGGTAGAAATGGTTCATGATTATTTAATCCTTGGGTCAGAAGGTATTTTCTGAAGCTATTTATTATATAATAATCTTAAAATTAAAAAGAAAATCATAATCTTGTTTTAGCCCAAAGTAATTGTAGAAAGTCCTGTACATATATGTCTGTGTGTGTGTGTATATATTTTTTGTGATAGGATTACATATAATACTATTTTATCCTTACCAAAAATATGTTTTAATTATCTCTGGCTCTAACTCTGTGTGGTGGAAAGCACTGAATATTACCAAAAGCAATAACATGAAAAGGGTAGATTTTTAGGAACAGAAAATGAGGAAGATCTCATATTATTTGATAGATACAATTACTAAATGTATAAATTAGCTATTAATAAAGCAGCCCACATTCAAATGTTCCATTGAATTCAGTGGTATCAATCTCAAATAGAAATAGGGGCCACTAATCCATATACATAAGAATACCTAGGTCATATACTGACTGAGTTTCAAAAATATGATGTTATCTATTTTTTGTATTTTTATTCATTTTGTTAAGTATTTCCCAAATACATTTTAATCCTACTTTCAGCTGCACCAGATAACATTGAAGCCTGCTTAGAGCCCATGTGATGTGTTTGAAACCTCTTATCCAATTCATCAACATGATTTTAGGCTGAACTGTTATTCCTCTGATTTCTTCACTTGTTCTTAGAAACTTGAAATTCGAAAGTTTGAAAGAATCACACAGTAAAATCACACTATTAGAAAAACAGGGGAGGCAGAAAGAGTGGGAAAGAGAATTATTTTTTTTTCAGTGCTTACTGCATGGCAGGCACTGTATAGGATATAGATTGATAAAACAGTTCATTCCCTCAAGAACTTGGTGTTCTGTTGGGAGAAACAACACATAAGGAATGTTAGAAAGGGTGCATAAGATGAAAGCTCAACTAGCAAAGCCAGTGCATCCAGGGATGGAGAAGGAAGTGACTAAACCACATAAGGCTAGTGAATGACTTAGCCAGAACTAAAATAGAGATCTCTGGACACTCCATTCCAATCAATTCACTTTTCTAACCACTTTTATTTGTGAACTATTAAGCTTTTGTAAATAGGGGAAAATAATAAATTTGAGATAACTAGATTCAATGGTTTTATCTATTGGAAGCAAGTAAATTAAGAAATTATTTTGTATGAAAGACTGGAATAATTTTATTTTATGGAAAGGCAAATTCTGGAGACTGGAATATGTAAAAATGCATTTTATTTATATTTTAAATTTAACTCAATTATGATTTTTATGATCTAACCCAAATCAAAATAATTGATTTTTTAAAATCTCAATTTGGAAAAAAATTGATAGATACAATTACTAAATGTGTAAATTATAATTTGGAAAATACCCTAAGTATTCTAAAATTATAACTTAAGTCAGTGTTCAAGATTGTTGTCAACTCTTTTGGACAGTCCTATAACTACCATACTGTACAATTAACAAGCTTTCTATAAACCAAAAGCATGTTATATTTAGAAATGCTTGTTTCCAATTAAAAAACATTAATATTTTCCATTTCATACATCACCATGGTAGCCTTTGCATTCTTCTCCTTTCCCCTCCCAGAAGCTTTCCCATATGAAAAAGTTGGTTGAGAAAGTTTGAAAATATGTGGAATATGTGACAGTTGTGAAAATCTCACCTCCATTAATAGTTGAGGTAGGGGCTTTTTCTTGTATCTCTTCATTTGAGTCCCACTTGATCTTTCAAATTTTGTTACATTTACTTTCAAATTTTTGGTGTGTTGTTTACTCCCAATTTTTCTCTGGGAGAGTGTTTTCTTAATCAGAAAAATACAATTCAAAGAATTGTCAAAGTGTCTCCTATTTTTTTCATTTGTTTTTCCTTTCTGCCTTTTTTTTGAAAATTAGAGATTTTAGTCATTTTAACTAAGATCAGGGGATGACTTTATTATTTACTTCTTTGTTATTTTCAGATTTTTGTAATCTGCTTTTCTAATAAACAGTAAAAACATGATTTAGATAAACAAAACTCTTGATTTCCTTTTATTAAATGTTTCCCAAATGAACTGTAATGTAGCTATTAATTCAAGATACCCAAAGGAATATCTATCAGTGATACTGAGGAATGTTAAGGAAATAAAATCTGATTGAATCCCTTATAATTTCACACTAGCCTCAATTGGACTTTCACAGATGTTAAGCATATTTTGTTGACTCTCTGAAACATCTTCAGAGAGACCATTTTAAGCTTTTCCTACAGTTCTTAAGTTTCAACTAAATCATTCTGGAGAAGTGCTCTATTGAACAAAGAAGATTTAGGCTGACATCAAGTTCCTCCTAGCATCCCAGATTTCTTAACTTCCCTTCTCCACCTTAATTATTTTTATAGTTTCTTCAGATTTGCTTTGGTTTATTAAATTACATCTTTTTATTTTAGTTTTTACAAGGCAATGGGGTCAAGTGGCTTGCCCAAAGCCACCGGGCTAGGTAATTATTAAGTGTCTGAGGCTGTATTTGAATTCAGGTACTCCTGACTCCAGTGCTCTATCCACTGTACCACTTAGCCACCCTTAAATTACATTCTTAATATACCTTTATGCCCTAGTGGGCATAAAGTTTTATAAAACTTTGCAAACCACCTTACAAATCTTATTTCATTTTATCCTCACAACAACTTGGAGTTAGGAGTTATTTTCTTTATTTTATAAAAGAAGAAACTGAGGCAGAGGGTGATTTGTCCAGCACTACTTAGCTATTAAATTCCTGAGGTCTGATTTGGATGAACTCAGGTTTGACTGACTTCAGGACTAATGCAACTGTACAACCCAGATGATGGTGAATGAGAAGACTTGGGTGGAAGTCCTTTTCACACACTACCTGCAGGACCAGAGGAAACATATTTAACTCTGTAGTGGAGAGGAAATAGTCCTGGATTTGGAATCAGAGAGAGCTCTGTGATGATGAATGCTCAGAATCTCTCTTAGTCTTTCTCACTTTCCTCTTTTGCCTCTTTCTGCTCTATTACTTTCACAGTTTATTTTGCTCCAATATATTCCTTACATAAAGAACAGACATCTCTATTCTTTCATTCTGTGAACTTGCTCACAATTCCCATGAATTAGCCATATCATGTTTTTCCCACAGAGGAAGCAATCTTTCCCTCTTATAAATTTCCAGAGCACTTTACTTGTATGTCTCTTTGCATCATTATATTTAAGCCCTGTGATGAGGGTAATTAAAAAAGATGAATCAGAAACTCTCTAAGTTTCATTCATCTTGTATTCACCTTGCCTCTATCTGGCATTGTATGAGCCCAATTTTGCAAATTACCATTTTATTTCTCAGATAAACAAAGTAGGAAAATACATAGCAGTCTATGAACTCCAAAGTATTTGAAGTTATTGCAATTATATTAGGAAATTTGTAATGGAAGTGCATAGTCAAATGTCATGGGGTGGTGAGGTGTAGAACAAACATAAATAGGCTTCTTGGGTTTGTCTGCTTACTTTTTTTATACTGGAGTTAGAAAGAAAGACCATGGGCAAATAAAAGCAATACAGAGGGCTAGAATTCACTATCATATCCAAATATACCAGGTCCTTGTTTCTGAGACTGGAAGCAATAGAAAGAAGGAATGGGAAAATTCAAATAAAAGTAATTTCTATATGGACCTACAAAATCTGCTGTCACTGATAGTTGTTTCACTGTTCAATGGAGGTGATCCTGGGTTCTATAAGATGCAAGATTTCCCTAGATTGAACTACTTTTGAATAGAATCTTTGTGTCAGACTAGCTAGCTATAGAAAGAAAGAGGAAAGTAAGAAAGACTAAGAGAGACTCTGAGGATCAGTACAGATAAGTTGAGATTGTCACATCATGAAGTTGGACATACAGGTGGTAAATTTTTTAAGCCCAGCAACTCACATTGTCCACTTATTAAGTTGTGAGAGTATCATAAAAGGATTATCACCATGACAAAAATCACTTATACTTGAGGCTAAAGTATCAGATGGAAGAAAAGAAGCATAATTCTGGCCTCCTGAAGCATGGTTCTAAATCTAAGAGTATTGCCATTTCCTGGAATGTAATGACTGTCCTAGAGTTCCCCAGATGTGACTGTTCTGGATCCACAACCTTGGCATTCTTTAAAAGAGTCTATTTGGGGTGCAGCTAGGTGGTACAGTAGATAGAACACTGGCCCTGAAGTCAGTAGGCAATGTGTTCAAAACCAGTCTCAGACGCTTGACACTTACTAGCTTTATGATCAAACCCAATTGCCTTGATTCCTGGGCCATCTCTAGTATTTCTGTTCTATCTAGCCATTGTACCCAGATGACTGAGGAGGAAAGGTGAGACTGGTGACTTAGCACAGCCCCCCCCCCCACTCACGGAGCATTCTCATTCATTCATTCATTACTGTGTTATACTGTTGGTTCACAACACACAGTAGAAAGGAAGCTGGGTATGAAAACTTGCTCTCTTTTTTACTATCTTTTTGATATCAAGTCATGAAGATGCATTCAGTGTGGTGTGGTGGATAGAGAGCTGTCAGGAAGACCTGGGTCACCCCTCTGATATCTTCTGCCTATGTGACTCCAAATACTCCTGAGCAAATTAAAATGTAATTCAGAAGTATTTAATAAAATAAATAAAAGACAATAAGAAATAAGTAATGAATATGGATATGTTACAAACTTTTAGAAGCCCAATTTCCTATTCTGTAAAAAAGAAGGCATTAGATTTGGCAATCTTGAATGTCCCTTTCACCTCTAAATCTATGATCCCTTGTGAAATCTCCAGAGAGTTTCAAAATTAATGAAAATTCCTACTACAAGAATACTGTCTAATATACAGAGATTTTCTTTGTAGTTTTTAATGTGTTTTTCTTCTTATTCCTCCTGACATTTGGGGCAGTCAGGAGAGAGCACTGTTCTTATAGTCAGGAGGACCTGAATTTTGGTTGTTGGTTTTTTTTTTGCTGTTGTTGTTTTATTTTTGATTCTGCTAAAGGGATCATCTACTTTGTTCACCTTCCCATAGAAATTTTATTGACCATGTCTTCTATACTAATCATATTCAGTTTTATATCATAGCTAATTGTATAAATGTCATTTCCTCAATTACAGGTAAATTTCTTTGAGGGAAAAAAAAATTACTCCTTCTTTGATCTTTGTAACATGGCATTTAACATAGAGCCTCAAACCCAGCAGATGCTTAATATTTTTTTAACTGAATTAAATAGAATTGGTAGCATTAAGGAGCCAAATACCATTTTTTTTTCTAAAGGAAAGGGAAAGAAGAGACTAGTTTACTTACTTCCTTTTTCTTCCTTAATCTTTTTCATTTCACACTTCCTTCTCATTTTCATTATCAATTCTCTTCTTTTGTCTTTATTGAGGGTTAAAAATATAACTCCAAATGTCTGAAATGAATTCATGTTTCTCTAACATTATATCTATCTATGGTAACAAAACTTCTTATGACAAAATTTGGCATTGGAATGTACCATCTTAACTAATAGATTTTTCTCTAATCTGTTGATTTATGGTTTCAGGACATGGAAGGTTGTTGTTATTTGCAGTTAAAGTGACATCTCACTTTTGATCATTCACAATTGCCATTTGGGAATCATCATGGTTTCATTTATAAATTTAAATTATAAATGAAAGTGTTTCTGTTAAGGATCAATGTAAAGAAAAAGTCCTACAGAAACTCATACATGCTAAAAACTAGATGCTTAGATTATATAATCAGTAAATATTTACTAATATGAATAATAGCAATATGGGAAGTAAAAATAATTATTTTTCTGTGGGCTTATAATATATGTATGTCTGAAATGTCCTCCTAGGATACAATCCTTCAACATACCATCATGTAAAAAAATAAGTTCAGAAATTAGTGCCTTTATAGCTCATTCAATAAAGTTATTTTTCTTTATCATTTCCCATATCAATTCATAATCATAAAAGTATAATCAGTTATCAACTTGAAATTGGCAACTTTATTCATAGAGGGAACTTACATACAATGAAATTTTCTCCATCATCTTCGCAACTTATATTGGTAGAGACTTAATGACTTGTCCAGGATCACATAGATGTTGTGTCAGTGCCAGGATCTGAACAGACTTTTCTCATTTTGAGGTCAGTTCTCTATCCATTATACCATATAACCCTTCAGAATTTTATTAAGTTTGGCAAATTTATGGTTTGTAGTTCATATAAGTACATAAATGAGCTAGAAACAAATTTAATACTTAAAACTTACAAGGTGGGGTTATGTTTCATTGCTTTATACATGTTAATAAATCACTCTAATATCCTTTATGATGCGTGATTAATATATCTCATTTGAAAACTGAGCAATTGGGGCAGACATTTCAAGTGACATGAAACATAAGAAACCAAGTGTGTAAACTAGTTAAGATAGATCTATGTATATATTTCCTTCTTCCTCAGACCTACTTTTTTTTCCTTTAAAAATTAATTTTACTAAAAAATTAAAAAAAATAATTTTACTGCCTGCATAAATGTCATTCTTGTTCTTCTCTTGCAGCCTATATTGTACAAGGTATGGTTAAGCCAAACTATCTCTTCAATTTCCTCTTTAATGAAAGCAGAGGATAAGAAGGAGGAAAATCAATATGTGCCACGTGAAAAATGACAGGATCGGTTTCATCCTTTCAAGCCCAAGCACATCGATAGCAGCAGCGGCGTGATGTACAAGAAAGAGGATTGATTCTTAAGTCAGAAAAGCTGATTTCAAATTCTATTTGTATGATCCTGAACAAGTCATTTCATTATCTGGGTCTCAAGTTACTCATCTGTGAAATGAAGGGACTGGATTGAATGATTTCTGGGTCTATATCCTAAGATTCAATAAATATTCAAATTGTTGACTTTTAAATGATTTCTAGAAAAGAGCATAAGGAATTGTAAATAAATAAAACATTCATATAGGCTGAGCAAAATCTTCTGAAAAACTAATATAATTTAAAAATTATATGGAAAGGGACACATTATATAACTAACACTAGTCCTACAATAGTCTGTTTCCCTTTGATGAGATTAATACTTGTTAATTAATCTAAGATTAATCTAAGAATAGAAAGAATAAATTTCATTCTTCTGTCTGTACAGTATATAAAATAAATCCAAAATTTAGTCATATTTTAGGCACATTACCCCAAATTATTTAATCACAAAGGTGAAAGCTGCTCCACATACCAAATTATGTAAATCTGATTTAATCTGCTTATGTTAAATTTAGTGTATAAAATACATACTAGTGACTCACACTATCTTAGTCATATTCATCTCAAATGCAACCTGAAAGTAATTCAGGATTCTGATTTGACTTTATCATGTTGGGTTACATCTTTGACATGTGAGAAACTAGCTAAAGAAAAATCACTTTACATGTACAAATGTCAAGGTTGGTAGTCTGATGGGAAATTTTAATTTCAATATATTGATATCTGAATCCAGCTATTAGTAAACCTAGACAGGCCAAGATTATGAGATGGAATTTAAGAATTTTATTCCATAATTATCAGGGTGGTGATATATCAAGGATATACTTCTTTAATGTTGGAAGATTTTCCGTTTTTATAGGATTGAGGAGCAACTACTCCTTACCTCACATTGTTCAAGAATTTAAGGGAGACAATAGTAGAGAGAAAGCATGAGGTAGTGTATAAATTGAGATCTAGATAGACTAGTTACTTCCTGGCAAATAGAAGAAAAAAATGGAAGCAGATTCAGATATTTTGAAGATCACTGAGGATAGCATTTGCAACCATGAAATTAAAAGATGCTTGCTCCTTGGAAGGAATGCAATGGTAAATCTGGACAGTATCCTAAAAAGCAGAGATATCATTCTGCTCACAAAAGCCCCTATAGTCAAAGCTATGGTTGTTCCAGTAGTCATGTAAGATTTTGAGAACTAGACTTTAAGGAAAACTGAGACCCACAGAATCCATGCTTTTGAAATATCAAGCTGGAGAAGACCTTTGAGAGTCCCAGCTGTCCCTTGGAAAGCAAGAAAATCAAATCATTTCATACTTAAAGAAATTAACTCATACTATTCACTGAAAGTTCAAATACTGAAACTGAAGCTTAAATACTTTGGCCAAATTATGAGAAGACAGTACTCATTTCAAAAGGATTCATTGCAGTTAGCAAAGACTGAAGACAAAATGAAAAAGGAATGTTATAAGATGAGATGGATAATGTCATAGAAGCAATGAAGATGATCTGGGACAGACTTCAGGAAATAGTGGAAGATAGACGAGTCCACTCATCTACAGTTCATACACTATCAAACACATTGTTTTTGTTGTTTATCCTTCTCTCCTAAAGAGGACCAATGACATGAGGAAGGTATTGTCTTGACTAGAAAGTGAATTGTATTTAAGTGAGACAGGACGGTGCAAAGTCAAGATCCTCACTCTTTTTCTAAGTCATCTCAGTCCAGATCATAATGAATAGAAATGGCCCCAGAAGCAATGAGAGATCTCTAAGTTTTTCCCCAAGTTTCAATTTGTCCGAGGTAATGAACATTCAGTGATTAAGGTTAAGTAAGAAATCAACCAAAAAAAAATAACTTCTTTTAACTAGTTAAAAAACAAAATAAAACAAAAATCCAAAAATCAATCTGGGAGGGGAAAGACCCTCAGGAGTTTTGACCAAAAAAACCCAACAGTAAATAAAGGGTTGGTTTTAAGACTCACAAAACTCTTTATTCAAATTCTGATATGACACTGATTAGACAAAAGTAAATTAAAACAACTCTGATATACCACTTTATACCTATAAGATTGACTGTGATGCCAGAAAAGGGAAATGATAACTGTTGGAGGGGATGTGAATTGTGAACTGATCCAGCCATTTTGGAGAGCAATTTGGAATTATCCCAAAGGACTATAAAATTGTACATACTGAGCAAGTGACTTAATCTTTTAGTGTTTTCTTTTTAGTGCTCTCAAAATCTAAAGATTTCAAAGCAGATAGAGACCTGCATTGGTAGAGGGGAGTTTTTCACATGAATTTTCCTATAACAAAGAAATCATGGGATATAATTTCTCTTAAGAAATAAAATCAGTAAAAAACTCAAATTGCATCTACTCTTTGATTCAATGGGCTCCAGTATAACTGGCAAAGATATAACAGCTTTGCAGAGTCTGAATAAATTGCAGAGGTAGGAGAAGGCAATTTGATGTAAAGGAACCTTTATTAATCCAGTTTAACTAGAATATCAGAGTATTTGAAGGGGAGTAATATATATATATGTGCACTAGGTTTTTGCAAGGCAATGGGGTTAAGTGGCTTGCCCAAGGCCACACAGCTAGGCTAGGTAATTATGAACTGTCTAAGGCTGGATTTGAACTCAGGTACGACTGGCTCCAGAGCTGGTGCTCTGTCCACTGTGCCACCTAGCCGCCCCTGGAGTAATGTATTTTTTAAAAATATTAGCAAGAAAGTTTGAAACTGGATTAAGAAGGTCTAAAATTCCTGGGTAAATTGTATTTTATCCTAGATACTTTAGTGAATCACTGAATGTTTTAGAGAAGAAGGGTAATGTGCTCAAAACTGTTCATTGCATTGCTTATTTTGACAACTCTGTAAAGAATAGACTATAAAAGCAATAATCTTGATGAGGGGTGATGAAACACAGAGCCCAGGTGGTTGCATGTGACTAGAAAGGAATTAACTGAAGAGATTTTATGGAGATACAACTGGCAGTATATGGGAACCAATTTGATGTGGAACATGAGGGAGAGGCAAGAGTCAAAGAATTCTGAGGATGTAACCTGGATGATTGGAAGGATAATAGAATGTTCAGATATTTATAAATTGTTAAGAGAGGTATGATTAATTGAATTAGCTTTGAATGTACAACCTACAATTTAGCCCATTTCTTTCAATCAGTTTAGATCATTTTAACATCTTGATACAAATATTCCTCCAGTAATCTTATTTCTTTGTAACTCATAAATTATTACTAACATTATTATTTAATTTTCGCAGTAGTTTGCATTGGCAGATGCTGAGCTTTAGAAAGTATTTTGACTGGTTGATGAGTATGTTACAGATGTAAGATACCAAAGGGATCCAGTTATCACGAGAACACATTCTACAGATTATAAGGCACCATACACAGGCTTAAATGGCATAATTACTTCATGATAAATTTTATTATAAACCCTTGATGACTATTCTTTGGATGCAATCAAACATCAAAGAAAAAAGACAAAAAGACTAGGACTAGTTTTTGAACAAAATAGTCAGAATTGAGATGAATGTACTGCTAAAGACAAATTCTATCTTTACTCCCACAGTGCACAATTATACTGACATCTCTGTTGTCTCATACTAATTTAAACCTTATAGAATTTACATAATATATTTAAATAAAATATTAATTCATATTCCATATGTAAATTTTAAGATAGATTTAAAACCATCACTATTTTTCAACTCAGTATGAAAAAAATAGGAGAAAGTTCCAAACAGAGGACATGGGTCTACAGGAGAAGAGATTAGAGCTGGAAGAGAATTAGAGATACTCTAATCCAATCCCTTCATTTTTTAAAAAAAGAAACAGATATAGGTAGTAAATGGAAGAGTCAGGATTCAGATCTGGGGCTTGTGATTCCAAATTCATTGCTATCTTATCTACTCCATGTTTAATGACTTAAGACAGGAAAAAGATATGATAAATCCCAGTTGATAAATGATAAAAGGTTATAAATGGGCAGTTTTCAGATGAAGAAATTAAAGCTAATTATACTCATAAAAATGATCTAAATCACTATTGATTATGAAAATGTAAATTAAATCAACTCTGATATATCACTTTATACCTATAAGATTGACTATGATGTCAGAAAAGGGAAATGATAAATGTTGGAGGGGATGCAAATTGTGAATTTATCCAGCCATTTTAGAGAACAATTTGGAACTATCCCAAAGGTCTATAAAATTGTACATACTCTTTGATGCAGCAATAGCATTATTAGGTCTCTATCTCAAAGAAAGCATGAAAAAGGGGAAAACATTCACACGTCCAAAATATTTATAGCACTCCTTTTTGTGATGGCAAAGAATTGGAAATTGAGGGGATGCTTATTAACTGAGAAATGGCTGAATTATGTGGTATATTTAGGTAATTGACCATTATTATTCTATAAGAAGTGATGAACAGGTGGATTTCAGAAAAACCTGGGATACTTATATGAACTGATGGTTAGTGAAGTGAGCAGAACCAGGAGAACATTGTACATAATAACAGCAATATTATGCGTGATGATCAACTATGAAAGACTTAACTCTTCTCAGCAATACAGGGATCAAAGACAATTCTAAAAGATTTGTAAAGGAAAATTCTATATCTATGCAGAGAAAGAGCTATGAAGTCTGAATGTAAATCAAAGCATACTATTTTAAGTTTTTAAATTGTTTTTGGTTTTTTTTCTTTGTCATTTTTTTTCCTTTTATTCTGATACTTCTTACACAGTGTGACTAATATGGACACATTAAACATGAAAAATGAAAAGGAAGAGAAAAATGATGTGAGGAAAATAGAGAAATGGAAGAATGGAAATAATAGAAAAGAGAGGTCATGGAAGATGGGAGGAGGTAGAATGTCATAAGGAGACAGAATAAAGGGATATACCACAGTGTCCGTAAGAAAACTGTCAGATAATATCACATCCATACCCACCTACAGTGCACTTAGGAGCTCTCAGCTATTTCTGACTTTCTCTAGTTTTCTTTATTTCCTTTCATTTGTACCATAATGGAGAGTCATAGCTTTCAAGTCCCTTGCCTTGTGCAAGGGCTCCTCACCATGGGCATTGCTTTCTGTGCCAGAATTTTAATTAAGATCTATTCATTGTCATAGCTTTCCCTCTACCACATCCTACCCTTCAGTGACCCTGGCCTGGTCACAGACAAGAAGACATTCCATCTCTTGCTCAGAGATGTTTTCTCTAGATATCCCTCATGCCTCAAATATACTCTGACTGCTGATCTCTGACTTCCTTTAAGTTCGAACTAAAATCCCATCAGTTTCCTAACTTCCTTAATTCCAACCTTCCACTCTCAGTCTGTCACTCATAGGACTATATGCTGCTCTGCTCTCTTAGTTCACTTCCTAGAATTTGAGCTCATTGGATGCTACTGGAACTGGTACCATGAGCAATACCTCAAGGTATTTGTCTCTGCCATTCAGCATTCAGGGATCTGAATACAATTCCCTTTCTATTGGTCAAAGGCACCTGTCTCTTCAGAATGGCCTGGCCTGTCTCTCAGGACCCACTCCTCCAAGTTCAACCATTATTCACATGGAATCCTTCTTTACTATTTCTTATTTATCCTGTATTTGTAAAAATTTGATGTTTTTCCCCCATTAGATTGCAGGATCCTTAAGGGCTAGAACTGACACATAGTAGTTACTTAATAAATGTTTATTGATTGATTTTCTCTTCCTACTCAGCTCTCACCTAGCACCACTGATCAACTAATAATTTCATAGCAAGATAGTTGTGTTCTTTCCAGGTGAGCTGAGAGCACAATGGATCATAGCCTGATGGCTAGAGCTCAAATGTCCTAAGAATCAGGACTGAGTGCAGAAAGGTAGCTTGGGAAGTCATCCTGGCCCTAGGCCCTAAAGGCAAGTCTTCAATCCACATATCATTCATTCATTCATGCCTTATCTTTTTTCCCCCCTCAGAGGCCTTGGTAGAGAAAGAGAGAAGAAACATTAAAATTTCCAGGTTTCAATCAGAAAGTTGCTCCTTACTCTCACCATAGACTTCAGCATATGGACAAGTACTACAATTCTAATCACTCAGAGCATCATTTGTAGCCACTCAAGGCACAGCCATAGTGATTAATAGCTGTTTCAAATATATTCTTAAGAAACCAATTTTGTACTACCTCACTCTCAGCAAAGGAATTTGTCTTCTTGCGGAAAAATATTAAAAACTGCATTGTTAGTTTCTCTAGAAATAGTCAGAGAGTCTATTACTTTAGAATCTAGACCTTTCCCTTTAATAAACTGATAATAGAATAGGGTTTTCCTTAAAAAAATGTAGTAAGTGTGATAACCAAATTTAACTTCTGTCTAGAGGTGATAATTTGCTCCCTACTCCTGAAATGACTGATGCCAGGAAAAGTGTCTGCTCTTTTTAAACTCAAGGTTAAAATATTGATCACAGGAAGACTCTTAGGGAAATATAGTCCAGAAAAGAAGTGAATTGTGACTATTTTGGAAAGTTAGCCCAAATTATATATATATATATATAATATATAAATTATATAAATATATATAATATATATATATATATATTTTTTACAAGGCAATGGAGTTAAGTGACTTGAATTTGAATTTTAACTCATTGACTCCTGCCTCCAGGGCCAGTGCTCTATCCACTATGTCACCTAGCTGCCCCCCAAATTATATTTTAATATATTATGATTTATTTTCCTTTTTTCAAAATATCTATAAATGTTACCTAAAATATTATTGAGGCAGAAAATCATTTTGGAGGAAAAGGGAGTATAGAGGAAGATGATGATGAACACGATTACTAGGAGTTTGAGAGAAATCTCTCAAATCTTTTGGAGGGCAGGAACTCTGAGGTTATTTTAACCAGAGCCCCTCAGGGTATATTGATCTTTTTACTAGCTGCACTTGGATAAGCCAGACTGATTCTACCTTGAAAGAAACCTCCATTATTATAGAGATTACTAACCAGAAAAATGTATTTTCCCCCAGGAAGAATTCAACTGATCTTCATTAATTTTTGTGACTAGGCTTTCATATTCTTATTCACATTTCCTCTTTGCCATGGGGAATAGAACTGATTGACTGATTCTGGGACTAAAAAACTATATCCTAAGAAGTTGAAGTTTCTACCAGTTTGAACAGTCTTATTTAATGCACTAATAAATATTATTTCCTTCTCAATTTGGCTACCTAATTTTTGATTCCCCAGTTTTGAGGGTTTCATAGAGGGTGAGATTTTCCCTGGGTTCTCAGGGAACCCTTAAGCTAGGAAACTCTCCAGAACTACTATGGATCCTCTCCCCTCTCTCCCCTCTCCCCCCCCCTCTCCCCTCTCCCCTCTCCCCTCTCCCCTCTCCCCTCTCCCCTCTCCCCTCTCCCCTCTCCCCTCTCCCCTCTCCCCTCTCCCCTCTCCCCTCTCCCCTCTCCCCTCTCCCCTCTCCCCCTCTCCCCTCTCCCCTCTTCCCCTCTCCCCTCTCCCCTCTCCCCCTCTCCCCTCTCCCCTCTCCCCTCTCCCCTCTCCCCTCTCCCCTCTCCCCTCTCCCTCCCCTCTCCCCTCTCCCCTCTCCCCTCTCCCACAGGTGATAATGCAGCCTGTACTTGAAAACCTCAAAGAAAGAGGTTCCCAACATTTATCAAGGCAGCCTATTCCATTTTTAAATACCTATAAGTTTCATGAAATTTACACTGAAATCTAGATGAAATTTGCCTTTTTTGCAACTTTACCCCTTCTGGTTTTGCCCTTTGGGGCCAAATGGAATAAGTCTGGCCCCTTTAACACATGAAAGCCCTTATCTCCATCATTTCTTCTTCAGGTCAACTGAATCTCAAATCAAAGGGATTCAAGACTCTTAACCATTCTTCTTTGTTCTCCTCTGAGAACTAACTGAGAGGAGAATGGAGAAGGGAAAGAGATTTGTTAATTGAAAAATCAAGTAAATTTAATTTTAAAAATAAAATTAGGGAATCATTGTGAAGGATAGCACAGGCAAAATTCAAAGAAAAAGCATCCCCTATTATGAAGTTCTAATATTCATTCTCTACTGGCAATATTTCATTTCTATAAAACCTGAAACTCCTCATAACTTTTTCAACAAAATTCATAACTAATTAACTAGATAGTTAGTCCATCATTATCTATGTCTTGGTCAGGCACCATATATTGGAATTGAATTCATATAAGCATTGGATTGAAGAAATCAGATGGCACAACATTTGAGAAACTGTATAGGACATTCAATTTTACCAATCTGCCAGTATCACAAAAGTTTTAATATGAGTACCACTATGCTTTAATAATAATATTTTCCAATGATTGCTATAGGGTGATTAATCATGACCTCTGAACAACCCAACTTATGAGCTAACGGGCAACATAAAGATGCCAAGCAAGGTTTAGATGATATGTCATCTTCTCATAATCAGTTTATCCTGGAGCAGATCTGTGAGTCACTATAAAAAAAAGTTTCATTTTATTTTAAATAAATTAGAAATTTTAAATAAATATAAATTAGAAACATTCTATTTCTCATTAACAACCCTGAGCAAAGCATTATACTCTCATAAATCCTACATTCTAAGAAATGAATTAGGATGTTCTATGTATGGAGTTTGCTTTGCAGATTTTTCTGCATATACAAAATTCTTTAAAAATATAACTTTAAACATAGCAAATAAGAAATATTCTGCTTCTTTAATAATTCTGTTGAAATAACTATTATTCTCAGGTTCTTTCATGTTGCATTTGTTAACTCTAGTCTATTTTCAACTTCAATTTTGCTTTTGCTCAGACTTGAAAAGAAGGAAGTCAAATTTTATGTGTGTAATTGTGTCTACCTTCTCTGCAGAATAAGAGGATATTAAATTCTTTCCCTCAAAGCAATCTTCAAATAGAAACAAACACATAAAAAAACACAGAAAATATAATATATTGGAAGTAAAACTACTTAAATTGAGAAAAATACAATTAGCTATTCTTTAGAATCAAATTCATGCTTTTGTAACTTGATCTAAACAGTATATAAAATCAGAGTCTGTACTTTCAGTTTGTGGAAAAATTAGCTTATTGTTTAATAAAGCATGAACATGAAAGGTAACAGAATAATACATAGAGAACTTGCCTCATATCAAGAATATCTAGGTTCAAATTCTTCTGACACAAACTGGTAGTTTGACCCTGGGGAAGTATCTCAATCTATCAATGCCTCAGGTAATTTTAAGACATGCTATAAGAGAAGGAGCTAACCTATTTTGTAGAAGGAGTTAATTCATTAGGGAATTATTTCCATGAAATAACAGAGAAGTATCAATCAAAAACAAAACATGGAAATTAAAAATAGGCATAATTACTATTTAATACACAGGAAAATATAATGACAATGCAGTTAAGAACAGAAAATTCTGCTGCATTGTATCCATTAATGTGAATATATTATAATCAGATAACTAAAAGAACCAAAAAATATAATTCTCTTTAATTGATATCATTTCTTTCTATACATGGGGAAAAGTCTTAGTACATCTAGGAAAATGGAGTGAGTTGGGAAGTTTAGTAAGGAAGGGAACAAGCATCTACTATGTGTCAAGCCCCATGTTAAGTGTTTTAGGAATATTATCTTATTTGATCCTGGCAATAGCCCTGGGAGATAGGTAGTATTATGATTCCTATTTTACAACTGTGGGAACTGAGGCACTCAACGGTTAAGTGACTTGCATAGGGACATGCATCTGAACTTGAATATGAATTCAAATCTTCTTGACTATAGACCCAGAGCCCTATCCATTGTGGTACTTTACTGCTTTTCAGTTCTATGGCTTTTGACTATTGGGCTCTTTAGTTGTGGTCCATTAGCATCAAGACATTTTTTTTCTCCAAACATCTTAGAGAGGTGTTCTGATATAAAACATATCCTAAAAGTCAAAGTACGAGGCAGTTAGGTGGCACAGTGAATAGAGCACTGGCCCTGGAGTCAGGAGTACCTGAGTTCAAATCCGGATTCAGGAACTTAATAATTACCTAGCTGTGTGGCCTTGGGCAAGGCACTTAATCCTATTTGCCTTGCAAAAAAAAAAAAAGTCTAAGTATGGTTTTTAAACTTTAATACTTTAAAAGCTACTAATAATTTTAAAATATATATTTATACATATATATGAATATATATATACATACACATATATCAGGTGAAATTGTGAACTTTTTTCTGAACCTTAAGTTTTCAAGTATCAAGAGTTAGCTCATAGAAAACATGAAAATTATAGTTTTTATAACTGAATCAGATCTCTAGGTTGTGGGAAACCAGAAATGAATGACCAGACTAAGAAAGAATAGAACTGAACTTCTCTCTCAAGTTCACTTATCACCCATTTTACAAAGGAAAGTCAATATATATTTTCTCCTCTATTAAAATCTGCTTAGACATATTACTCAGGAAAAGACATGTAAAACTTGCTATTTCTCAAGGTAAGTGAAATTTCTGTCATGATAGAAGTGTTTCAGAGAGACATTAGAGTGTTTTTAAAATGCTGTTTTCTGAAATATAATTGCATTCTTCCTAAGAAGGCAACCTGAGGAACTTGTTCCTAATGTGACAACTACTTAATTCAAAAATCTTTTTATCTTCTTATTTCACACCAAAAGAGGTTCAACATTTCCTATTGCTTCTTTCTTTCTTTATAAGTTCCTTACCCTGAGTGAAGTGATGAAAAGGAAGGTTCTAAGACAATTTCATTTGTGTTTAATGAATTTTAAAATAATAGTTCAACATATGCATATGCCAAGTAATCTAAATAAAAAGAAAATGAAGATGATTTCTCTATGAAATTAAAATCTTTGAAGCCAATCAACAATAACTCAGACTTCCACAATCATCAGGGTCCAGATATTTGATTTCTCATCCTTGGGATCAAAGAATCAGTGCTGGAGAAGGTAAGAATATCAGTATTACTTCAGTTCTCCATTATTTTTCAATTAAGGACTTAGTATAGAGTATTCTTGTTTACTGGAAAGAGTGAGAAAAACAGTATACCTGACCTTTCTAATGCCATCAAGAATACAGACAACCAGGTGACTCCTCACAGGTGAATTGACACCACATAAGAACTTTCATAGTCCAACAGTCCTCTTTTTTTACCTCTGAACCAATCAGGCAATTTTGAACAAAGCAAACTCCTTCCATATCTCTTCCTTTACAACTAATCCAGGTTCTTTTAATTTTTCTAAAAGAAACAAAAAACACAACTCAGTATATGGCACAATGAACTCCCTTGATATTTGAGATACCATCATAGGGAAAACAGTGAACTCCCTTGATATCTGAGATAGTACCATAGGGAAAAGAGGAATATTAAGAATATTCCTAATACAATTAGGTACATACTGGAGATGGGATTTAAGGGAGTGGATAGTAGGTAGGAGCAAAGGCCCACATATCACCCAATACCATTCATATAAGGGTTAGAGCTTAGGGGTTATACAGCTAGTAGATTTGCCTATTAATACAAAGTCATTTGCTTTTAGGCAATTGTCATCACACACACACACACACACACACACAGACACATATATCCCCACAGTAAATTTTATTATTTTTAGCCCTGTTAATCAACAAGGTTTCTGACTGATTAATAATGTGCTGTCCCCTCTTTTGTCTCCTCTTTGCCAAAAAAAGAAGTCAACTTTGGAAAATAAAAAATGTTCTTAGTAAAGTCATACTTAAAGAGATTCTATGAACTGACACACTTGGAAAGAGGCAGTTTCGTATTATTAAAAAAAATGCTGGTTTTAGCATTAACGGGCTTGGGTTCAGATCCTGAATCTACCACTTGTTATTTGTATGATCTTGGGTAAATTCTTTGAACTCTTTGAGTATCACTTTCCTCATATGAAAAAATATGGGATTTAACTCTGGACCTCTGAGGTTATTATCAGATCTAAAGCTATGATCCAATAAGCTCATCCATATCATCTTCAACAAAAACTTTCATTTTTCCATGGCAGTGGAGTTATGTGATTTGCCCAAGGTCACACAGCTAGAAAATTGTCTGAGGCCAAATTTGAACTCAGGTACTCCTGATTCCAGGGCTGATGCACTATCCACTGCTCCACCTAGCTGCCCCCAACATAAACTTTTAATATCATAATTTTTCAACTTCAGTTGTAACAGCAGTATTTTGAATTAGATATCTTATAAGAGTTCTTATTTATATTGGCCAAAGAAATGCTAAGCAATTTCAGCTCTTCTCTAACATTTATAGAAATATAAGGAATTCTTAGTATTATTGATTAATACCTTAAAAACCAGTTTAGTATTAGTTTTTTTTTAAAAAGTTATCCCATGGAGATGTCTCTGGAGAGACATTGTTCCTTTTGAAAAGTACATTCATGGTTCAGAAATTTGGTTTTTCATTTTCATTTTATTTAAAAGCTAGCTTATTTTTAAAGGTATGATTGAATATTTTGTGAATTTGCTCAGCTGGCTGAAAAATGGCTTAAATATAAAAAAAGATTCAGATGTTTCTAATAGGTCAGGTTATTGATAGTCAAGTACTTTTGATGAAAATTATTTTATTAATAATCTGTATATGTATAAATTTAAAATTATTTTTATTTTTCCTTCTTCAAAATATTAATTCATTTAAATTTTCTTTCTGATAATGTGATGGTGCTAAGGACAGGTCCTGGGACTACAGTGGTTTGGGGAAATTCCCTCTTTCGATCAAGGTCAGCACCTTCTATGGAACTTAGAACCTTAGAAAGATGCCTAAAATACCTAACAAGAAAGTGATTTGTTCAGTCACCACCACCAATAGATGTCAGAGACAGGACTGTAAGCTAAATGTTTCGAATTTTTAGGGTGCTCATTACTGAAACACCAAATGATCATAATAAACAGGCTTTAAACTAAGTTCTCTGGGAAAAAGCATATACTGTAATCTTATGGAAATTTTTACTATAATTTCTATTTATTACTGTTAAATCATAGTTTCATTTTCATAAATATTTTATATTTAAAAAATGAACCTGCTATTTTTGGTATATGAAAATCCTTGGGAAATTTAGAAAAGGTAATGTTTTACTATAACTTCTAATAATAACTTGTCCTAATTCTGCCTTTTGGAGATATAAAGAATATGAATCCCAATTTGACATAACAATGCTTCAGTTATTTGAGGGAATATCATGTAGAAGAGGGTGTATATATACTCAAGATAAGAAAGAACTTCCTTCTTATATTGGAAGAAACAGGACTTAATAAAATCTATGATTATAAACTAAAATAGGAGGAGATTAAGTTAAGCATTAATGTGTTGTTATTAAGCATGTTCAATGCACTGAGCTAAGTATTGAGACTATAAATACAAGTAAAAATAAAGGTCCTTTCCTCCATAAGCTTATATTCTATAGATAAAGAGAATACATAAAGGGAAACTGAAAAATAAGATGGTGCTATTCATATGGGGGAAGTTATTCATATAGGGGCATGGTGAAGATTATCCAATGAGTCAAAAGTAGAACTCAGAGAAATGAGGTCATAGCTATCATTATCTGAAAAATGAAGGTTATAGGAGGTAGTAATGAAACAGAGAAAGGAACTTCAAGGACAGCGTGAACTTCTCTCTGGAAAAACTGTTGTGGAAAGGTAGAGAATGTGTGGTAAGTCATACAACATAAAATTTCTATCTTTGTAAATATCTATCTTGACCTCATGGTGAATCAATTTGACTCTATATTATCCAAGGGTGTTTAATATGGGATTTGAGAACTTGGTTTTCTTTCTTTAAAAAATTACATAGATAAAGATATAGCTATTTTAATAGAATTTGTTTCTTTATGTATGCTATTTTATTCATTTAAAACTAATTTTCTGAGAAGGGTTCCAAACATTACAATCTTATAAATAAATGTTCTTAAAAATAAGCTTAATTTCTATACTAGGATTTGGGGATAGAGTCAAGGGTTGCATAATTCACTAGGTTCCATTTTCAAACAATTTTCATAAAATAGTAAATGTTTCATTTTTCTAAAAAATAATAAAATAATTTTCAATATTAGTATGTTCTAAGAACAATATAAGCTAATTTCATTCCCCATAATACAAACTATTGGACCAATTCTCAAAACAATGAAAAACAGTATGCCATAAGGAAAACTCCACATCTGTCAAGAAACATAGTAAATGTTAAGTCAGTCATCTCCTTAGGCTATATTTTTTCCATGGTGAAATAACAACTAATTTTCATTCTGGTGTAAATTATACTTTACAATGTTTCTCCATCTAAATTGTGAAAAACATAACAAAACAAAAAAACACTGCTGTTCTGGTTTCTGGAGCATATCAAACATCAATCAGGCATAGCCCTTAAATAATTCAGTATGTTCTAAGTCACATTATAGTCATAACAGATCCATGACTACAGATTATTTCTCTTTCAACATGAAATATTATCCCATTATTTATGACATAGAGTATGGACAGGTGCAGTATACATTTAAATCTTCTATGAGATCCAAGGTTATGAAAGAGAAATATTTTTAACTATATTAAACTTACATTAAAATTATCTGTAATTCTAAATCCACTAGCTTTTTATTTCTATCATTGTCCTAGGAGGATTTAGAAAATGTATTTTTCAAATTACCTTTAAACATTTTCTTAATATCTTCCTTGGGATATGTTAATAATCAACTAAAATGGAAAATCAGCTGTATTAATAAAGTATTGATTAAAAACCATGAAATACAATACATTTTCTTACATATACTATTTATGATGAAAATTATTCCATTCATTCCATTATTATTAATATTTGCTTATTTCCCATAGTATGCTCAATTTAATTCAGGTCAGTGAAAGACATACTATCCCTTCTCAAGAGAGAGTGAATGATGAATTGAATTAATAGCAATGGTTTGCTACTGTTAACACTGCTACAGGTGTGTATAGTGTGCCATAATCTAATTGGAAGCAGATGAACCTAATGTGCAAACACAGATGGAGGGCACAGAAGGGAATGACTGTATAAAACTCTAGATGCTGTTTGTATGAATGATGGGCAAGAGGAGTATAATTCTCTGCTTTGGTTCTCTGTCATATTTTAGGTCAAAATGTATCCAGATGGTACAAAAAAAAGAAGCACACACACACACACACACACATGCAAATCTTTCCAACAGTGTTGAGGATAACAAAAATTTACAAAGCAGGGCTTCTGACACTTCAAGAACATGAAGGAAATCTTTTCTTTCTACCCTGGGAAGCAGTAATGGGTTAGGATGTACTCCTTACAAGTTGCAACGATGCATAGATTCTGAGTGGTAGGTAGCACCTCTAAGATCTGGGAAAATGGAATTTGGTTTAAGGTCCCTCCCCATCAATGGCACCATCACCACTACCTGCCCCTATTGTGAGAGAAGAGGAAGAGAAAAGGAAGGAAAACAAGGAGAGACAGTGGCATAAAAGTTTTCAATATTTAAGCAGAGAAATATTCTCACCTAGTACTAGTCAAAAACTATAGGACCTAGATTCCAATCTAATGCTTAATACCTCTGAAACCCCAAGCAAGTCGCTTCTTTCTTTGAAACTTCAGTTTTTGAATTTGTGAAATGATGTTGCTATATGACTTGTACTGTTTGATGTAGTTGTTACAAAAGTGCTTTGGCAGCCCTTAATACACCACAAAAATGTGAGTCAGTATTATCATTGCTGATAGGAGGACTTAACTTAGCTACAAGTGAAATCAGTATGTAGGAATTCAGGCTTATCTTGAAGAAATAAATTTAAAGTTGTTAAATTTGTCACAACTCAGATACTATTATTTCTGGACCCATGTCTAAATATTAATCTAACCAAATTAGTGACAACTATAGTTTATGAAGCCTTCAAGAGAATCTGTTTTTGAGATAATCTAAGGTGGTTTTATTCAATATATACTGTTGCTTCTAAGACCTATTACACAAAGAAACTGAAATCTATTAGACAAAATACAGAGAGATGATCCAAAGCTGCTACAGCATTGGAACAATCAATGTAATGCTTGTTTTAAATCCTCATTTAGTAATTTTATAGGGTGAGTATATTTGTGCTTTGGAATAATACACCTAAAATCCTGGTTTCTTATAAACTGGTAATTCAGAGTTGTTCATGATTTACTGCTCCTGTCTATTCCTGTAGCTATATGTAATTTCCAAGCCTTTACCACTGGGCTCCTGGAGTGATCAGTTAAGAGAAGTCTAGTCTAGAAATGTGCTTCTATGCAGAGCTATCCTTCAAAAATAAATAATTTAAATACAACAGAAAAAAGTGGTTTTCAGTACAGTATAAAAATCACATAGGCCTTTAACTTGCAAATTTAGTTTTTGAAACCTATAAAACTTAGACACTCAAGGGGAAAAGCAAATAAACTAACCAAGTCTAAAAGGAATAAGCTGGAAAAGTTTGTATAAAGTGTCAGAATATGAGGAAAAATGGTGTAACAGATGTTCTTACTGGTCTAGTATGTAGGAGATGTGGGTTCTGGTCTAGTATTCAGATGTGGGTTTTGCTCCTTCCTAGTTATATGACCTTATTCAAATCATTTAATGTCTTTAGATAAAGTAAATAATTTCAACTATATTTCTAAGGCCCCCTCAGTTTTAAGACAAAAATGATATCTTTCTAAATTCTGTGTTGAATTTCCATTACATTTTCTAAAACTATTACTACATTAATTTCTTAATATTACATTGATTTAGAATTAACATTACATAAAACTTTTAAATAAGAAATTTTATACCAATCACCAACATTAAGCAATCTCTATAACATATTTTATATATGCTTTTAATAATGTTGTGTCCAGTTAGCTAGGTCCATCAGTTTGGAATTAAAATAACAATTTAAGCAAACAAAAAGATATAAAATATACACAAAGTAATATCTTCCATTTGTTTCATCCCATTTCCTTATTTCTTCCCATTTACTTATTCATCCCATTTCCTAGACCCATCTCCTATGTTTGCCTCACTCTATTCCCCAACCTTCTTCCTTTTTTCTAAATTTAATCTTGTTTTTCTTTCTCAGTGTATTCTGAAATTATTAGGGGTCCCCAGGTTTGTTCTCATTCTCTCATGAAACAGTAACTGGGTAACTCACTATTAGTTTTTGTGAAAACCTGCCCATTTAAATTACACTTTAATTGTCATCACCATCATCCTAAATCAGCAAAGTGATCTACACTGATCATTCATTGTATATTCATATTCATAGTATAATTCATAAAATACTAAACACTAAAAATAGTAGAGTACATTAGAAACACAATTCCCCCAAGATTAAGATAAAGAAACCTATCATTATGAGGAGGAAGAGAAAGTGGGAAAGAAAGGGAAAGGAAACAAGAGAGTTTAGGTGTTTGAAAGGGGAGGAGTGAGAAATAAAGGATAGAAAACAAGAACTTGTGAGAGAGGAAAAGAGAAAAAAGTTTATGCATTTATCTGTTTCTTATAATCCAGGAAGGTTCCTCTTTGTCCTTTCCCATAGTGTGGTCTACTCATTGATGGCCAGCAATTGCTCAGAATGCAATAAAATCAGCTTATCTTTTTTCTAGAAAAATTCATTCTAAAAATATAGAGAACAAATAAAACATATTAAACAAAAGCAAAACACTCAATGCTAAATGGTAACAATTCACCATGCAGTAGTGGGATATAAGGAAAGGATAGACAAAAGGGGAAAACTTCAAGTACTATTATGAGAGCAATTTCTGTGCAGGTATATCATTGTTTAAATGAGGCAGTAAACTTTTAATAAATGTTTATTAATATTAATTAATAAAAAATTCCCTTCTTCCCTTTGTCTTCTCTTGCAATCACCTGGCCTGGTATGCAATACTACCACTAGAAACATACTTGGGATACTTCCTCACCACCCAGAACACAAATATGACAAGGAAAGTGTAATGTTTTAATTAGTATAACACAGAGCCTGTCAGATAGTATTCAATATTCTCACACTTTCATCTCCTATGATTCTTCCCATCAGTTGGGAAACAATACTAAAATTTCTCATCAACAACCTTAGAGATTGAGGGGCAAAATATATATTGGGAAATAAGACCTAGGCAGACAGATTGGAGATTTGTTTAGCCTGAGAAAGAAAAAACTGAAAGTAGATTTAATAATAATCTCCTTTCTAAAGTCTTATTTTCCTATCACTTTATATTATTTATATACTTCTTTCCTTCTTTTTTGTTTTTTTGTTTGTTTTTTTTTTTTTTTTGCAAGGCAATGGTGTTAAGTGACTTGCCAAAGTCACACAGCTAGGTAATTAGTAAATGTCTGAGGTCTGTTTTGAACTCGGGTCTTCTTGACTTCAGGGCTGGTGCTCTACTCACTGTGCCACCTAGCTGCTCCCCTTGAAACTTTATTGATCTACCTATAAGGAGATGGGAATGGGTCGCAGAGAATCCTAGGATCATGGGTAATTAGCAACTGAGAATCCATCAAAAAAAATTCTATGAAATAGAGCAAGTATAGTCCATAGATCTGTTCAGAGAATAGATGAGCAATTGCTATTTCAAATCCTAAATATAACACAGATTGGGAATGCTGAATGGGACCCAAGAGATCACCCAATCTAAAACACCCCTGCCTGAGTAATTTTGCAAATTAGGAAATGGTTACCTAGAACATGACATGACAATACAATTTTAAAAAAACCTAGTTTGTGGCAAAGTCAAGATTCTGAGAACATGACACCAAACTATTATCCTCACTTACCATTTCATTTGGAACAGTGATTGGAACATGGTAGGAAATAAATAAATGTTTATAGACTCAATTTTAGGATATTATGAGATAAGGACTCCATCTTATTCTCATACATAAATCTTCATGAATATTGACTTTTGTAATCACAGTAATAGCTTGCTAAATACTTTTCTGAGATGATTTTCTGAAGACAATTTTAATTGAACTTGAGGATTGCTTAACATGTGATCTTCAACAACTATATATAAAGGACTCTTTTAATTGAGAACATCTATCTATTTTACCTATTAGCTGCATTTTTATTTGACGTTTTTTTTCATCAATGCAAATTTAGACTGTAAAGCAGCATGTGGGCCTGAGTTTCACACTCTGACTTCTCTTTTAAATCAGAAGAGTTAATTCAAGTCTATTAAAATTTTTAAAGACCCTTTTCTATTTTTATGAAAAAGAACATTACTTAGTTCTTCTAACTTTAGATAGAAGAACTAAACCTACTGTTTAGCAGTAAAACACACTGGGATCCTAGTGATAGAGAATTATCCTCAGTTTTATGAAATTTAATTCAAATTTTAATTTACATGAAGTTTTTTGGAAATATTTTGTCAATAAAAGTGACATGACCCAAGACACACATAACTTTTCTTAGTGTAATTTTGATCTCTCTCTCTCTCTCTCTCTCTCTCTCTCTCTCTCTCTCCCCGATCTTCCCGTATCTTTGCTGTATCTCCTCACCTAAATATCATTTTCAACTCAATACTCCTTAAACTGAATTCATCATCTTTAGCCCTACACCAAACCAAAGTTTAATTACTTTCATGTGGGATCATCATCTACCCAATCACCGACTAAAGCCTTCAGTGACATTTCCATTTTGCATTTCTCCATTCCTACTAATATAGGACAATTTCCCAAAGTCTACTCATTGTTCTTTTAAAAAGTGACATCACCAGAGAACCAATGTAGCTAATTGCAATAGTTTCTTTTCTGGGATAAGTTCCTCCAGATTTTCTGTCCTCTAGGTAATTCTATACATACAGAAATCTACAGTTAGATCATCCTATACAGTGAGATCATGAATCCACTAAAGACACACACACACACACACACAAACACAGTGACAGAGAGAGAAAAAGAGGGTTGGAGAGACAGAGACAGAATATATATAGAAAGGTATATATCTATATCTATATCTATATATATTATATATATATAGAGAGAGAGAGAAAGGATAGGGAAGAATGGAGGAAAAGAAATAAAGGAGAGAGGAGAGGAGAAGAAAAGAGAAGAGAAGATTAGTTTCATTTAGACACAATTTTTGATGTTGCAAGTTAATTTGGTGACTTTACAATTAAATATTTATAACCCTACAACTGAAAAAGCAATTAAACATTCTTAGAGTGAATCATATTATATTATCTTTTCATAATAGTTTATAACACTAGAATTGGAAGGTATCTCAGTGATCTTCATTTTCCAGGTAAGAAAATTTAAATAAAATCATGTAGCTAATTAGTAGCAAACCAAAGATTAAAAACCCAGGTCTCTGGACATGCAATTCAATGCTTTACTATTCGCTTCTAGCATAGTTGTGGAGAAATTGATTTGATAAAAATCTTTAAAAAATATCTTAGTTTTATATATAGTGACTAGCATGATTTAGCAAAGTATTGGATCTGGAACTTGGAGGATGGGTACAAATCCTAACTCTACCAATTTTTATGTGTATTACCAGTGCAACTCATTTTCCTTCTCTGAGCCAGGACTTGGTGAGGAGGTGGCAGGTGAGGTAATGTTCTGCCTCACCTGCCACTTCCTCAATGCACATTAACTGAACCTCAGTTTGTTCACCTAAAAGAGGAAATTGAACTATCTAAATTTTTAAGATCTCTATTACCTTGTGACTTGCGTGCCAAAACGAAATGACCATATCCTAATTTTTTGTTATATACTGCTAAAAAAACAACCAAAAGAAAACCTAGGGGGTCTTGTTACTCCTATATTCCTCTAAATTTAAATGAATTTATTTTACATGCATCTTGTGTTGATTAACCTTGTGATGCTTTCCCCCTTGTAGAAGACAAATTCCTTTACCACAGGGAGTGTTTCATATTTTAATTTGGTAGCACTTACTGATTGTTGAATAAATAATTGAATGCTATAAACATCTTCACCAAGATGTCCTTTATGTATGTAAAATCCGACATATCTAAAACCAAATACATTACCTTTTTCCTTTTACCCCCAAATCTCTTCCAAATTTCACCATTCCTGTCAAGAGCATGATTATCTTCCTTCTAACTTACCTGGATAGGTAAATTTAGAATCATCCCTGAGTCCCTCTGTCTCTCCCCTTTCTCTTTTCACGCTCTCCTCAGCTCATATCTAATCAAATAATAAGAACTGTTGATTTTCCCTTCTCAGCACCTGTGGTTTTTTCCTTTCTCTCCATTAAAAACCTCTGCCACTAGTTAAGACCTTTGTTAGCCCTCACCTAAATGCCTAATAGATTTATTTGATTCTAGGTTCTCTCCTTACCTTGCCATTTGTAGATAAGAGTTTATAAATGCTTAATACATGTCTTTTATTTACCTTTTGTTTTTAGGCTTTTTGCAAGGCAAATAAGGTTAAGTGACTTGCTCAAGGCCACACAGCTAGGTAATTATTAAGTGTCTGAGGTTGGATTTGAACTCAGGTACTCCTGACTCCAGAGCCAGTGCTCTGTCCACTGGACCACCTAACCACCCCCAATATATGTCTTTAAAAAAAACTTCAACCATGACCTCTATGTACACAGCTATAATATCTTTCTCTTGGACATTTTCGAGAGCAATAATTCTCACCAGATTGCAAATCTCCCTCCTATTCCTTTATTTCTCTATTTTTTTCCTCTGCTGTCAGTCTTGCCATCTCAATGCGTAGATTTCATCACATTTTGGTACTTTTTGTTCTTCACTGACTACCAAGCAAAATCTATAATCTTTGTTTGATGCCCAAGGAATGACATGAATAAATACACTATCACATTTCTCATATTCTATGCTCTAGAAAGCAGATCACTCACTTTTCTAGAAAATATCTGAGATTTCTTCATATTCATGGCAATATTCCATTCTACTGAAATGCTACCAATCCTTCAAGACTTAGATTAAATACCACCTCATTGATGGTGCCTTACGTGATTCTCCCCAGCTATAATGGTTTATCTATTTCTCAAAGCTCTGAGTACTTGGTTTATTCCTCTCTCACAAACCAGTGTGGGTTTTTTGATTAGCTTTTTAAAAAATTATTATACTTACTTATTGACAAACATACTAGATTTCAAGCTCTTTTAGGGCAAGACCTATTTGCTTCTCATTTATTTTCTAATTCAATGTGTAGCATAATACATTACCTTTACTAGGTATTTAATAAATATTTGCTAATTAAATAAATGAATCTATTCATTAAAGACAATTAGGTAAACTGCTTTATATTTGTTGATCAACTCTAGTTAATGGCTAAAAATTATTTCAATTTGATGTCAGTCTATAATTATTGCTGAAAAAAGAAAACAAAGTTAAAAATCACATAATGCATAAGCAATGAAAATTGATCCTAAAAATATTCTTTTTGAATATATTTATAATATATATTCATAATAAAGAATGAAGAAACATTGTAGAATTCACAAATTTTAAGTCAATGAAAATATAAAAACTTATAACAATAGTTGAAATTAAGTGTTTTCTAATTGGTAAATTCTAGGCCATTTCTATAAGAAGTATTCCTGTAACTGAGGGCTAAATATATCATACCTAGCACAGAGTAAGGGGGGGGGGATAAATATTGAAAATTCTTGGGGATAACCAATAAATTAACAAATTAATAACTTCTTATCAGATACCAGTTTCTAACAAAACTGGTAGCCTGATTTTTGACAAAGATCGTATACCTTAAACATCTATTTAAGGATTTCCATTTCCAAAATTCACAATAATTGAATAAAATAAAGTAAAATCTATTATGATATCAATTAGTATTTGTATATTGTGGAAATTTAATGAAAATGTGTTTTTCATTAAACCGCAAAATTCCCTACTCCTCTGCTTTACCAAGAAGTAATTGCCTTTGAAGTAGGAGAAGAAATCACAAAATAAGCAAATTCTAAATGATAGTAAGTAATAATTCTGACCTTATGAAAATCATATTAAAGTTTAAAAAAAAAACTTTAAAATATTTGGAACAGTTCCTTTTTACATTACCTGTGAGGGGTCAGAAAGTAATTCGTAAACCTAAATAATGATTTTTTTTTCTGTTCCCTATTAATTACGTTTCTTCTTTCTTCTAAAAAATTGGATCATGCATTCTCATAAAATTATACAACTTTTAGTGGACCTTATCTCTTAATTTTATAATTATAGATTCAGGGAATTGTGGTAATAAAATTCATTTCTCTGAGGAAATCTCTTAAATTGCTAATGCACTGGGTTTTTTTTTTTGAAATACCAATATAAGAAGTATATAAATCAGTACACAGTTTCACAGAGGACTCCTCTATTATTAACAAGTAAAATATTGGAAATTAATATTGGAAGAGAACAACTAAATAGCACATAGTAGATTTTCCCTAATTGACCTTTTTAAAAAAATATTAAAGAATATAGCAACAAGTTTAATTATGTTTTTCAGTTATATTGGCTTTATATTAAATTGTTTTTCTTTAACCTTTCATAGACCCACTAATTCTCTATTTTGTGAACATTATGAGTTTCTGTATTCAACATTATAATATCTGCAATACAGTTAGTCAAAATACTTGGGAAATATGTCCATTATTTGCTGAAAAGCAGAAAGGATCTCCTCTTAGTATGTATGATTCCACTGAGAAGGGTATTTAGATTAACTGTAACCACTTGAGAGTTCACTAAGGAAAAACTATATTAATTTACTTCAGGAGTATGATCGCAGAGATCTTTAGTTTAAATAAATTCCAATACCTAATCTTTGCTAATTTTCAAATTACTATAGATTCCTGGATATTAAAATACTTTCACTATACTAAATACTTCAGTGTGTCAGTTTTCAAACTAAAAACTTCTTACTTCTCATAAACTAGCATTTTCTTTTTTTTAATGATTTTATTTATTTTGAGTTTTACAATTTTACCCCAATCTTATTTCCCTTCCCCCACCCACCACAGAAGGCAATTTGCCAGTCTTTACATTGTTTCCATGTTATACATTGATCCAAATTGAATGTGATAAGAGAGAAATCATATCTTTAAGGAAGAAACATAAAGTAAAAGAGATAGCAAGATCCAACAGTAAGATATCAGTTTTTTTCCTAAATTAAAGGCAATAGTCCTTGATCTTTGTTCAAATTCCACAGTTCTTTCTCTGGATACAGATGGTATTCTCCATTGTAGACAGCTCCAAATTGTCCCTGATTATTGCACTGATGGAATGAGCAAGTCCATCAAGGTTGATCATATTGGTTAATGATATTCTCTATGTTGCAAAATTCTTCCTTTGTTCAACCTCCTCATATTCCATATTCTTTATGTGATCTACAACTCTAATTCTCCTACGACTGGCATTCTATGACTTATATCTCTACAACTGTAATACTGATATTTAAAAAAGAGTCTTTCTTTAAGGAGAAGCTTAATGTCATAAAAAAATACATAATTACCAGAAGGCAATTCAAACTATTTTCTTTTAATTATTCGGTTCTGGCACAATTCATTGTCAATATTTTCTTTTTATCCAAGCTATTTTATTGATGGTCTATGCAACTGTAAATCATACAGCCTGGACAATAGGCATTCTTGAGCCACTTGCCTCTTGTTCAGATAGCCTGAATTCCTTTGAACCTCATAGGAAGCTTTGCAATGTTCTAAGGCTGAAGCCTTCTTATAATAAGAATGATGTCATAGACAAATAGGAATATCAGGAAGAATGCAATCTCTGAAAGTTCCTTTTTGACATGAACTTTGTATTGGACATATCTCTTTGGGATAGACACTTTGGGCAGCCATACATCTATCTCCTCCTTTTTATGAATCATTTAATTTTAATACTCAATCACTAAATAAAGGTATTATTACTGTTACATCTTACACAATTGCTTGAAAGGTTTTAACATATGCATGAGGAAGTTTTGTGGAAGGATAGCTTTTAAGGAAGTAATTTAATGTACCAAATAGAATACCCTCCTTTTAAAATTTTAACAGACAAAAAATAAATTCATAAGTGTCATTCTGTATCTAACTGTATCTTTTCTTTTTTTTTAGGTTTTTGCAAGGTAAATGGGGTTAAGTGGCTTGCCCAAGGCCACACAGCTAGGTAATTATTAAGCGTCTGAGACCGGATTTGAACCCAGGTACTCCTGACTCCAAGGCCGGTGCTCTATTCACTACACCACCAACTAGCTGCCCCTCTAACTGTATCTTCTTGTCATTTGTGTGGTTATAAAGCTGTAGAATGTTGTAATCAAAAACCTCTCCCCTTTCTATAACTTCATCTTGGAAATGATGTGTATGAGTGTGTATATGGATAGGTAATTAGGGATATTTTTTCAACTACATTTTGAAGCTAATACTATGATTTTTTCAATCTTTTAGCATTTCTTGCTTTCTTTCTTGAGATATTTTGGGAAATGATCCCCCCAAATCCCTCCAAAATTTGATTGTCTGTAGCTCACAGGATATAATGAGGGGAAAAAAAGATGAAGGGGTTGATGTCCCTTTCATGAAGTTCCCTTCAAATTTTTCTTTCCTTTTTCTTTCAATGAAAGAAACATGGAACAGACAGCTAGGTGGGACAGTGCATAGAACATGGACCCTGGAGGCAGGAGGACCTGAGTTCAAAGCTGACTCAGACACTTAATAATTACCTAGCTGTGTGATCTTGGACATGTCACTTAATCCCAGTCTTGCAAAAATTTAAAAAGGAGATAGAGAGATGAGGATCTGATAAGAAAGAAAATAGCTAGTCTGGAAGCAGATCAGTTTGACCTGGGTTTACTGGGAGACAGTCTTTCAAATTGGTGCTAAGGGTTTGACAAGTTCCCCTCTAGGGGGCGGCTAGGGGGCGGCTAGGTGGCGCAGTGGATAAAGCACAGGCCCTGGAGTCAGGAGTACCTGGGTGCAAATCCGGTCTCAGACACTTAATAATTACCTAGGCCCATGGCCTTGGGCAAGCCACTTAATCCCATTTGCCTTGCAAAACCTAAAACAAAACAAAACAAAAAAAGATTCCCCTCTAGGCGTGATTTTCTAGTGATCTCATTGATGTCCCCATTCTGAGAAGTGCTGTCCTCACCTTCTTTTCTCTTCTCCTCTGCCTCCCAGGTCTCTGCTGGGATCCAAGTTTTCCTCTGAATGTCCAAAAATCCTTACCCTTTTGATGTCTGCCTGTAACAAATGTTCCTCTAGAGTGAAAATGCTAAATTATATTACAGGATAAAATGAATAAAGTAAAGCATGGAAGAGGGGCTGTACCTGTGATTTCAGTGACATATGAAAATCTCAGATAAGACAAAAATCTACCAATTTATGTTGGCATGATTTTCTGAAGCTGATAGTTCAGAAGGTTATTTATTCTTCAGAGAGAACATGTGGGTCTAAGGTGGGACTCTAATGCAGGTCTTCTTTGACTCAGAGACATTTTTCAGCCTATTAAACCAAACTGCTTCTCTACATCAAGGTAGGATTATGGTATAACCTCAGAATGCAACTTTATTTTTAGAGGATACTGTGAATCTGGATTAATATTTAATGTGGTAAAATATATTACTTTAATTCATAGCAGAGATTATACCATCCAGTCACTCATTTTGTAAATGAGAAATAAGTTCTGTGAAATTTACATGCTACTTGGGGGAATTGGTATAATGATGACAAACCAGGCTCCTTGGACATTTTTTGTTTCTGTCAAGAACAATATCCTTCAGATTGTAAGTGGTAGAACAAACATACTTAAATATGGAGCTGAAACCTAAGATAGTTAAGGAAAAGTAATGCCCTTAATTAAATTGAAGTCATTGCGACCTAACAAAGTACATCTCAACATAGATTAAAAGAATCATGAAGCCATGTGCTTATTGCTAGAAGGTAGGAGAAGATCCTGAAATCATTATCTCCATGAAGATGATATGATCTTAGGGGTCATTTAAGTTAACCTTTTCTTTTACCAATAAGAAAGTGAAGTCAGAGAGGCCAAGTTATTTCCTAGGTCATGCAAACAGCAACTGGCAAGGCAGGGACTCACAAATCCATTACATTTTCTAACACACAAATACATTTCCCACTCTATTTAGAAAACTTGCACCCTGATGTTACAAGTTAGACAAATACACAGAGGTGTGCTCCAGCATAGAATCCAGATAAATTTTCAGTGTGAACCTTCCATAATACAGGTATGAAGTAATGAGGACAAGCAATGAACATAAAATATTCTTCTTCCTCACCTATAACTCTTGGAATCCTTTTCTAGCTTTGGGATTCAAATCAAGCAGCATTTCTTTCAAAGGAAAGTAAGGGTATAATAAAGGAAGAATGAGACTTAAGAGAGAAGAAATCTTAACTGAAGGTAGGCTCAGTGATATAAGGTCATTTATGTGCTGTGGGCAAGTTGTAAATATACTAAATTGATAATATGACTGAAATTAGCTGAATAGCATAAATGGGATCACTAACCCCTCCCTCTTCAATCCGTCTTACAGAACTGCCAGATTAATCTTCATAAAGAACAGCACTGGCTGCATCATTGCACTTCTTTAAAATATTCAATGGTTCTCAAATAAATAGTGTTCAAATTGCTGAGTCTGAAATTCAAGCCCCTCTTCTATAAGGCCCTAATTTAACAAATATTTGTCAAAATGCCTACTATGAACAACAACAAACTCAAACAAATCCCTAAACAAAACAAAAAATTTGTCCCAAAAGATGTGATTAACTCACAGCTTCCTGAAATTTCCTTGTACTTTTTTTTGCTTTATCTGTTCATGTTGCTACCTTCAACCATTATAATTATCTCTCTAAATTTCTGCCTGAAAATTTTATCAATATTTTAAAATCTCTTTCAAATGTTAACTTCTCCATGAAATCTCCTATGTATGATCTATTCAATAAGATGAGCTACCTTTTCATTAATAAGTGCTTATTAAATACTTGTTGAATGAACCCCTACAGTTCTTTCTTTGATAGTCATGCAGTTACTCATCTCAAATAATTTTGTCTTAACTAAACTGGATAGTATTCATTTCAAAAGTCAGGATGATGATATTACTTTTTTGAAGGCAGCTCTGTGTACAGTGTGTGAAGCATTGAATTGAGCATGAAGACCTGTTTTCACTTTTCTTAATTTCATTTTTTCATTTGCAAAAAGAAAAATTAGGGGCCGCTAGGTGGTGCAGTGGATAGGGCACCGGCCCTGGAGTCAGGAGTACCTGAGTTCAAATTTGACCTCAGACACTTAATAATTACCTAGCTGTGTGGCCTTGGGCAAACCACTTAACCCCATTTGCCTTGCAAAAACCTAAAAAAAAAGTGAGGCGCAAAAAGAAAAATTAATAAAAGTAAGGATAATGGCACCTGACTCAAATGATCATTATAAGCATCAAATGAGAAACTTAAAATGCTATAATGAATGCAAGTTATTATTACTGTTACTATCAACACCATCACTACCATCATCGCCATCATTATCATCTTTCTTTAGCTTCATCAACATTTTTCAAAGTGTCTAGCATCTTTTCAATAATATTTTTCTTTATACTGTTATTGTTTAGTAAGATAATTGCTCATGCTAAAACAACTTCAGGAAGTAATTTTAATAACTGCCTAGTTGTTTTCACATTAAAAATATTGACTCTGATGTAAAAAATAATCACAAATTTGGTCTAATTATGAGCAAACCTTATGAATTAATGAAAATCTGTAAAATAACTGCAAATTTATTGTTTTCTGAATATAGGCATTAATTGAGACTAGGCTGAAAAAAATACTGAATAAAACTCCTACTATAACTAATACACAAAATGGCTTGTTATTAGCACATTAAAGCCCCTGCTTAAGCATTGTTACTCTTTATTTTATATTATTTTAAACTATTTGTGAGTGTGATTGCTATTATATTTGAAAGTACAATATTCCCTGAAGTAGGTCAATATTGCCTTTATCAAATCTTTGCTTTAATAAGCATCCCTTTCACTCAGAAATAAAAGAAAGCTTCCATTCATGTTTCCTACATTTATGAAATCCAAATTAATGAGGTTTTACTCTGTTGATTTTTAGCTTGTTCAAATGGAACAAAAATGTTTTTAAATTGGAATATGAAATTTCATGAACAAGGACTATTTGCAAAAAATATATTCTAAATTTTCAGCTGCCTGCTGGATATTTTTACTTCTTTTTTTCTATCCTAGGAAATTCAACAAATCTGTAAATAACTTCACCCATTAGTCCCAACCCAATGACCCCCCCACCACCACTGTTTCAGTCACTGCTATCATACGTCTCCAAGTCTCAAAATCTCATATTAAATTTTCACTGCTGTTATCCTTCTGTCCCATTTGATCAGACACTAAAGATCACTGATTTTTTCTCATTCAATATGTCTTTTATAGGTCTTCTCCTTTATAGTTTTATTTCTACTATCCTAGTATTGGCTAGTTTCACCTCTTATGTGATCCACTGTATATATCCTCCTAATACATCCTTACCTCTGGTCTACTTCCTATTTTCAGTCTTTCATCATAGTTGCTATTAAAAAAATATTCACACAATATACCATGTTGATTCTTTCATTTTGCTCAAAAATCTCCCATGGTAATCACTGTCTAATGTCCAAAATCTCAAACTTGACATCTGATGTTCTCTGCAATCTACTCTCAATCTTATATGTTCTATATCATCTCTTACTCCTTACCATTTTTTAAATGCTTTGTTACAATTCCATGTATTTTTCACTCTGCACAGAATACAACTTTTCTTTTCAGGTTACTATATTATAATACTAATCTTTAGTCTCCTGAATAGGATCACCACCAATGTTCAGTCTCCTAAGCATAGGTATACTCCAGGGCTCTGCCTTGTACCATCCCTTTTTCTCAATATATCACTTTGGTAGATTCAATTATGATCTCTATACACAGTCTAAATTTGAACATAGCTTTTGTCAGTCTAGGAAACTCTAATCTCAACTATGAATACCTTATAGACATTCCCATCTAGGTTCCCCAAAGGGATCTTAAATCCAAACCAAATTATATTTTCCCCACATCCCTTTTCTTTTTCCTTCTCTATTTCTGTTAATTAGTTCATCATTCTACCAGTCATTCAAATTCACAACCCTGGAGCATCCTTGTCTCCTTACTTTCAATAACACTACTTCCCTACCCAATCAGATGCCAAATCGTCTCTTCAGTTTTGCCTTTTTGACAGGGGTGATAAATACAAGAATAATATGCTGCCAACCACACTTCCAAGCATGGCCCAAATCAGATTTGATAAATTTAGAAAATATTTCACAAAATATAAATAAAATATGGACAATGTCACATTTCATATTTTAAATCTAGGTCAATATGTGACCCTCAATTCTATTTGAGTTTGACACCACTTTTCTATATCTTTCATAGTGTTTTCTTTTTCTACATTCACATAATTATCACACTAATTCAGTTCCTCATCACTTCTTTTTTGAACTAGTGTAACAATTCCCTTATTGGTAGCTCCTCTCTAAAATCTATCTTTTACATAGTTGCCATATTGATTTTCCTAAAGCACAGTTCTAGTTACATTTCTCATCCTGTATACTTCCTGTATAAAAGTACAGTGTCTGGCATATTATAGGCACTTTATCAGTATTTGTTGATTGTTTGATTGACTCTCACATTTATGATAAAATACACATTACTTTGCATGGCAATTAAAGCTTTTCACAATTTGTTCATAGCCTTGCTTTCCAGGATGATTGCTCATTACCCCATAGAGCCTATGCTCTAGAAATATTGACTTATTTGCTGTTCCACATTTATGATTCTTGACTTCCTACTTCAATGTCCCTGCATAGGATATATGTATTATGCCTCTTGAAATGCCCATTTCCCTTAAAGAGAATTTCAAGGCTGAGTTCAAAGGCTTGTTCATTCCAGAGGCCATCCTGCCCCCAATATTACAGTATTTATTTTGTATGCATTTTCTACATGCTTATTTTGAAAATGTTGGGGCGGCTAGGTGGCGTAGTGGATAAAGCACCGGCCTTGGAGTCAGGAGTACCTGGGTTCAAATCTGGTCTGAGACACTTAATAATTACCTAGCTGTGTGGCCTTGAGCAAGCCACTTAACCCCATTTGTCTTGCAACTATCTAAAAAAAGATGTTTCAGTCCTTCAGAACCTTATCCTATCCCAGTATAGGTATTATTTTGCACCATCAAAGGCTGGGATGGCATACTTCATTTCTATACCTGTATCCTTAGATCCTACTGTAGAGGTGCCAGCCTGACATTTAGAAGGGTCTTAATAAATGATTACAGATTGACTGAATAATATCACATGCTCTGTATTACCTAGTAAGCCCTTTTTGCTTCTGTTTATCCAACCTATCCTTTAACATCTATTACAAAATCAACCTTCCCTGACCATTTTTGAGTTTAAGTATCAAACTTTTAAAAAAAAAATCTTGCAACCATTGTTGTCTGTACAACTTATTAGATTACTGTGTACTGTGTAGTACACAGTTCACCTCCTGGAGGTGAAGAACTGTTTTCATCCTGCCTCAGTATCCTCAGCAGGCATTCATCAAGTTGTTAAATTGTGTTGAGAAAAGTATTCTATTTTTATCTTTCAATGCTTTACTGTTAAACTCCTCTAGTGTGGTTTTCCATAATTAGATGGCAAACTCTTTGAAGGCAAAGACCATTCAATCCAAAGAGGTATGATATTTCTTTGTATCCCCCACAATGTCCAACACAATGTCTTATAAATAGCAGGTCTTCAAATAAGTATTTCTTGATACCATTTGATTTGCTACTAAGTCTCCTCTGTCATATTATTAGGAGGGTCTTCAAGGAAATTTAGCCAATTCATTTTTCTCACTTATTAGCTGTTTAGACTTGGACAAATTATGGAGTCTGTGCTTTCAACTCTCTTTTGGGTTCTTCCTCTTCACAATTACCCTTACAAAGAGGTCCTTTGATAAATAACTTATGCACTTTAGGGATAAAAGATGTTGCTTAAAGCCAGGAATTATAGTTCAAATACTATTCTATAAGACACAAAGTTAAAAAAACCATTTTATTAATCAAATTTAACTTGCACTATATCTTTTTCTGCTTGCACTATAGCAAATGTTTTAAATTATAATGGAAAAAAAACTTGGTTGATCTGCTTTACTTAAATACTATTAAAATACTATTATTATTATTATTATTACTCATGTTTCCTTCTATCAAGTAATTTTAAAAAATAAAATATCTCTGAGTTCCTTTGTCTACTAATTTTTAAGATTCTGCTAAATTGTTTTCAAGGAGACATTCATTGGATTAATGAGAAAAATGCAAACATTTAACTCTTTCTTTCCTTTTTTACATCTTTGATATCCAATTTAAAATTTCTGATTAAGCTGAATTTCTATCACTGAAAACTTGACTGTTTTGTCTCTCAGTAACATAAAGATACCAGATCAAATGTGTAATACTTAGCATATTGCCCTTTCTTAAGCAAAATATCCTCTTTGGGCCTGTGCATTAAAGAAAGACAACTAACTGACTATTTTGAATATGCTATGTCCAGTTATTAGCTAATGAAAATTCAATAAAATAAAGATCATTCAGCAGATACCATAGACAGGACTTTCTGACATTACCCAACCTGAACTGGTTTATAGGGAAGGAGCTAGAGTCAAAAGCATTTAAATATTATTAACTAATTCTCCTTCTTACCTTTTTATTATGAAGTGGCTAATTGGCATAAATGATGCACCTCTTGAATCTTACATTACTTCTTGGATATTTTGAATTTCCCATAAACATCTTCAATTCAAGATGTCCAAATGAACTCCTCTTTCTTCCAAATTCTTTCCTCTTTCTAACTTTTACAGTCAAGGGCACCATCATATTCCCATTGTCTCTTCTGACCTTGTCACTGCCTTAGAGTAGGCCCTCCTCCCCTCATGTCTAAACTATTACAAAAGATTTCTAGTTGGTTCCCCTGTCTCAAGATTCTCTCTCCATTTTGATCCATATCCTATTTTGTTTTCACAGTGATTTTCCTAAAACACAAATCTAGAAATCCCTCTACCTCTTTCATTGAATAAACTCCTGTGGTTCCCTATTACCTCAAGGATCAAATATGAAATATTTGTTGGGCTTTTAAAGCTCTTCATAACCTAATTCCTCCCTACCTTTCTAGTCTCCTTACACTTATACCACTCCATGTACTCTACCATGTAGTTTACCTGGTGTCTTTAACATCCCTTAAATAAGACATCATATTCCCTGAATACTCACATTTCACTGGAAGTCCCTTACACCTGGAATTCTCCCCCTCCTTATGTATATCTGTTGGCTTCCTTCATCTCTCTGATTTCTTCATAGACTAGCTAAAATTCTACTTTCCTCAAGAAAATTTTCTTATCTGCCTTACTGTTAGTGCTTTTCCTATCCTAAAGTTTTCTTTACTTATCCTCCTTCAATAACAATTCTCTACTAAATTGCCAAATGCAATAATATATTAAAATAATTCCAATACCAACTTGTGAAAAAAGATCTTAAAAATCTAATATTAATTAAAGGATAGAATATTCTAAAATATAGATGTAGGCACACACAAAAAATAGTGGAATCTTAAACTTGAAGTGAGTTATTCAACTTGCCATGTAACTGCTAAAAGTATTGTAAAACTGACAGCCTTTATTGGAAGCTTCACATACTCCCTAGCAGGGGCATATAATTTTAAATGACATATACTAAATAGTAGACATAACAGTATAGTGAATACTGTATTTCTCTAGTGAAGGTTAAAAAAGGGACTGTAGTTTACAGGACTTGAATTCTATATTCATACAGGTATGCCAGGATCACTTCTACTATGAATGATTTTCCAACCTGTATAATAATCAACTTTCATTCCATTCATTCAGATTGAGCTGAATACAGGCCACTGACAGAGGGAATGTAAATAGGGCAATTTGTTCCAATTCTAAGGGAAAGAGTGGAGACTTGAATACAGAAGGCATTAGCATTTCTGATTCTTTATACATTAGAAATTCATTGAATAGCAATATGAATAATTCCTTGAATAAATAAGTATTATGATTTGCCTTTGTAAATTCTCTACTGAAATAGTATGGAAAATTATATGTAATTGCAATGCTATAACATGGATTAGGAGATATCATTACATTAAAGATTAACTAGGAGCAGCTAGTGGGTGCAGTGGATAAAGCACTGGTCCTGGAGTCAGGAGGACCTGAATTCAAATGTGGTCTCAGATACCTGATACTAGCTATGTGAACTTGGACAAGTCACTTAAAGCTGTTGCCTCACAAAACAAACATACAAATAAAATAAAATTAAATGCCTGTTGAATTTTCAGTCAGTTGCTTGCAATTTTTGAACCTAAGAGCACTGGACTAGGTATTGCCTAAGGTCCTTTTCTTCTATGTAATTTTAGGATTTTCATGCAATATTTTTTCTAGGCCATATCATACTATAAAATGTATTCATAATTCTTCTTAACAATGAAACTGAAATGAGCAGAACCAGAAAAACACTGTACACCCTAACAGCAACATGGGGGCAATGATCAACCTTGATGGACTTGATCATTCCTCAGTGCAACAATCAGGAACAATTTAGGGCTGTGTGCAATGGTGAATATCATCTGTATCCAGAGAAAGAACTGTGGAGTTTGGACAAAGATCAAGGACTATTACCATTAATTTATTTATTTTTATTTATTTTTAGGTTTTTGCAAGGCAAATGGGGTTAAGTGGCTTGCCCAAGGCCACACAGCTAGGTAATTATTAACTGTCTGAGACCGGATTTGAACCCAGGTACTCCTGACTCCAAGGTCGGTGCTTTATCCACTATGCCACCTAGCCACCCCTATTACCTTTAATTTAGAGAAAAAAACTGATATCTTATACTTTATGTTTCTTCATTAATGATATGATTTCTCTTCTTATCACATTCAATTTGGATCAATATATACCATGGAAACAATGCAAAGACTGGCAAAACTGCCTTCTGTAGGGGTTGGGGGGAGGGAAGTAAGATTAGGAGAAAATTGTAAAACTCAAAATAAATAAAATTCTTAAGTTAAAAAAAATTGAAACCTCAAACCTGAGAGTGTTTCTTTTTTTCTAGGTGGAAATTACATACAAACTTTAACTAAATTAAACTACAAAATTTAACTAAAAACATTTAATTTATGTCAGGAGGAAATAGGCATTGTTTGTGAGCCAAGTAAAAATCAGTCGACATTTACTATCAAATACCTTTCTCACAGAACAGAGAACCTAAAATGATATTATTTCATCAGTCTTTTCTGCTATCAAGGAAATCTACTGTCAAGATCTAAAGGTAGAAGACAAAGAAACAGGTGCTTGTTTAAGGAATATATTCTGTATTCAAAAAGAGGAGAGGTTCTTGTGAGGTTTTGGTGCTACTACTCCAGAAAATAATAGTTAATAATTAAAAAGTATGTGCTGTGTATTTTATACTTATAATCTCTTTTGATCATCACAACAATCCTCAGAGATTGTTGCTATTATTATTCCCATTTTTACAGATGAAGAAACTGAGTCAAAAAAGAATCTAAGTGTCTTGACCGAAATCATATAGTGTCTGTAGGTCATCCTGATTCTATGTCCAGCACTTTATCCACTGAACCACCAACTGCTAGATGATGTTTTAGAATCATCTTCTTTTCTTCATCTAATTTTGTGAACTATATTTCCCAACTACAAACAGGAAAAAGGTTAAATATTGGAAGGTACTGTTCACATGAGTAACTTTATTTTACTAAGACAGGTTCATGTCTTTCCTTAAGAAATTAAATTTTTGGGGGGGTGGCTGGGTGGCTAGGTGGCTAGGTGACGCAGTGGATGAAGCACCAGCCCTGGAGTCAGGAGTACCTGGGTTCAAATTTGGTCTCAGACAATAATTATCTAGCTGTGTGGCCTTGGGCAAGCCACTTAACTCCATTTGCCTTGCAAAAAAAATTAAATTTTTTGGAAACTATACCCAAAGGGCAACAAAAATGTGCACTACCCTTTCATCCAGCAAGACCACTACTGGGTCGTATACCCTGAAGAGAAAAATGAAAAAGGGTAAAAAACATCACTTTGTACAAAAAATATTCATAGAAGCCCCTGTTTGTGGTTGCAAAGAATTGGAAATCAAGTAAATGTCCTTCAATTGGGGAATGGCTTAGCAAACTGTGGTATATGTATGTCATGGAACACTATTGTTCTATTAGAAACCAGGAGGGATAGGAATTCAGGGAAGCCTGGAGGGATTTGCATGAACTGATGCTGAGTGAGATGAGCAGAACCAGAAAAACACTATACACGCTAAAAGCAACATTAGGGTGATGATCAACCTTGATGGAACTTGCTCATTCCATCAGTGCAACAATCAGGGACAGTTTGGGTCTATCTGCAATGGAGAATACCATCTGTATCCAGAGAAAGACCTGTGGAATTTGAATAAAGTTTAAGGACTATTCCCTTTAATTTAGGAAAAAAAAAAACCTGGATATCTTATTTTCTGATCTTATCACTTATACTTTATGTTTCTTCCTTAAGGATATGCTTTCTCTCTCATCACACTCAATTTGGATCAATGTACAACATGGAAACAATGTAAAGGACTGACAAATTGCTTTCTGTGGGGGGGGTGGGGTGGGGAAGGGAAGTAAGATGGGGAAAAATTGTGAAACTCAAAAAATAAATAAAATCTTTAATTAAAAAAAAGAAATTAAATTTTTATTCAACCCAGTTTTTTCTTATGTGCATGAACAAAGCTGGCCTCAGATAAACTGGCAGTCAGGTCATGACTGAAAAGAAAATGCTTTGTGAAGGAAGAAAGAGGACAGAATACTAAAGTGCAGGTAGAAGAATAGTTGAAAACCACGATTGAAGACAGGATCAGAAAGCTAAGCCCTACACAGAAGTACTATTAGAGTATGTAGACAATATTGAAAAGCAGAAAGCTAGGGAGATGCTTATTTCCAAATTTAAACTAGCACAATTTGGCAGAGCTTTAGTTATATCTACTTTCTAGTTATATATGAATAATATGTAGATTTCTTCAATGTGCCTTTTGAGAAATGCACTAACAAAGTTAAGCATCAAAGACTATTTCTTAAAATAAATCTGACTTCTAATAATATATTCCAAAAATCAATTTCATCATAATCTTGCTAAGAACTATAAGATAAAATCAGAATCCTTACATATTCATCACCAAGCAGAAATGGGAGAGTTAAAACTATTTGAGCTCCTCTATAAAACCATATTATAATATGAAATATTTAATGAATATCTTTCTACCTAGTATTTTGCTATATTTTAAAGAAACTTAATTTTCTCTCTTATTCAGATTGCGGAATTTTTACTAAATTAATAATGCATAATTTTGAGTACTCACTGAGTACTACATTATAGAGATACTCCATCTAAGTACTTTGAAAATTGATTTTTATGCTTTTCAGTGGTTACTTTGGTATTGGGACAAAGAGGTACAAAAAGTTGGGATAAGCAACAGATAGAGGCCAAAAGTAAAATAGTAAAGGTCAAAGGAAAAATTATGTTATTGGAAATGATGTTAACATCTTCCTTTAAGGGGAGCAAATTTTGTTATCTATGAAAGTGAAATCGTCATTGTAGAAGATCAAACAATAGTTATGAGGGAATCTACATAAGAAAATCAGACCATGTTCACAGATTCTCAGAAGGGACATTAATGTCTATCTAGTCCAAATCATGCTTAAAATATAATGCCCCTCTTCATCCAAGTGATTAAAGATAAGAATTATATAAAATGATAATTAATGATAGGTAATAATTTAGTGAACATTATTAATAAATGTCAGTATTTTAGCAGAAATCATGGGATTTTCTTTCACATTTTCTTGAAAAACTGAGATGTTTTAACTTGGTAAAAACAACTAGAGCTTATTCTGTCCTCACTACAATGAGCCATTGAAGGAGGATTTTAATAAGTTCCCATTTATATTGCTCCCTAAAAATTAATTAATAAATACTATGATTTAGAAATTAATTACAAATGCAAGTTCTGAACATTGAAGATTGTTCTTCTAGGTCCAGTCATTTCTGGATAAGTGAATAGTTGCCATTTTCTTTATAGAACAACTGAGCTCTTGGGTCAGAACCTAAGAGAGAGGTCAACTAACCTGTATCCCCATATACACACTTGTGCAGAAAACACACAATCATAGGCTTTTGAACTTTTGAAACCATGGCAGAAATATACAATAGTTTCTAATTCCTAATTGCCTCTCCCTCCTGAAAGAAAATAATAGAAGTATTAATTTAGTATCTTCTATAAAAGTGTAAAAATTACATCGTCCTTTTTTCTCTGAGAAGAAGCCTATTGGTGATTCATAATGTCAAAATTTTATGCTTTCAAAATTTTATTTTTGAGGCCTAAGTTCAACCCATTTGCTATGGATACCCTCTCCACATTTAAAATTTTTTAAATAGTAGTTCACTATTATTATTTATTATTATTATTATTATTATTATCATTATTACAGAAATACTTATTGTCTTGATTAGAATGACACTAGTATTGAAAACTGCCCAAAAGTATATAACAAAGAAAATCTATAGCAATGTTCACTCTCATTAATAAGTAAGTTTTCTTGCACATACAAGTAGCATTAGGGAGGATAAGTATACAGAGTCACATCTGTGGATATTTACAAAAGGTACATGTATGTCTACTCATTCCAAATAAATACTTATTTCCTCATTATAGAATCCAATTATAGGAAGAAAGTTCCTTTATGGGGTATCAGGTGTTAAAAAGATAAGCTGATCACCTATTCATAAATTAAAACAAAGCAAAAAATGAGTATCCCCTACATGTGTCAGACAAAAAACACCTCATTTT